>NC_064822.1:121352882-121655912 GCF_024166365.1 Elephas maximus indicus
GGGTCATCAATTGATGGGTTTAGGCCTACTTGCACTACAGATAGTAATCTGATTTAATCACTTGTAACTACTTCATAATCACAAACAGACTAGGGTTTGGCCAAACAACTAGGCACCCAGCCTAGCCAAGTTGACTCATAAAATTAACCTTCAAAAATGATGAAAAGGAATTATTACAATAATATAAAGAGAGAGGTGGGGCCAAGATGGTGAAGTAGGCAGACACATCTGATGATCCCTCTTATAAAAAAGGCCTGAAAAAGCAAGTGATATGATTACATATATGACAAGCTAGGAGCCCTAAACCTCAAAGGCAAAGTTAGAAAAAGGACTGAGCAGCAGGGAGAGGGAGAGATGGTTCAGAAGCAGAAAGGAGTTGCCAGACCTAGTTTGGCAGGAACCCTCAGGCATAATACCTGGAGTAACCACAGTGGGCCTGGTGGTAACATTCTGGATGCTGTTTCCTCAAGGAGAGACAGCGAGCTGTGCGGCCTAGTTACAGATCTGGAACCAGAGAAGAATGGTGCTCTCGGCAAAAGCTAAGTACATGCATTTATTTTACTGTATCCCCATGCCCCAAGCCAACTTCAACATCTGTCGATTTCTCTGGGCCAGAGATAGGTTCTGTTGTACACTCTGGGCCACTCTAGTGCCCTTAGAGAAGGAATAAATTCACAATTGAGGGAAAAGATAATCTGCCAGCTCCACTAAGCTGGGAAGCTCAGGACAGAAGCAGCTCCTATCCAGGCACAAATGGTCCATAGACTTTGAATACATCTCACCCCTGCATGGACCTGTGTGGGCCCATTTCAGGAGAATAGCAACTTGTTCGCAGACTGCAACTGTTTCAGTTGTACAGTGGAGAGGTGGGTGTTTGATGTTTGACACCACTTTGCCTATCGAACACGGTCCTCAACTACCCACATCAGAGGCCCAAGGACAAGTGGCTCCACCCATGTCACCTAGCCTCCTGGGACAAAAGTCCAAGGAAAACTGGTACCTCTCAGTCCTTACAACCAAAAGCAGTAGATGCCCATGGTCCAGCTGAAGAACCCACACACCTGTGCGCTCTAGGGAACAGGAACGTACTTTCCTCACAGATTCTCAGGGGATGGTTGTCAGCCCCCTGCCTTGTTCAGAGTGTGATGCCCTACTGCAACAAGATACTTGTGCCTACACCAATCACCTCTGCCCCTCTAAGACTGTAGGACAGAGTCTGTACCAGACACTTGATAACCAACTGCCTGGACACCTGAGTTGAATCTATATAAGAAGAGTGAATGGACTCCTAAACTCATGCCTGGTAACGGCTCTAGCCATCTGGTGACAGGACATTAGAGCTTCAAAGATGAAAATAATCAAGCTAACTCACTCAAGCAGCCTATTTGGGCATATCAAAAGAAAACAAAGCAAGAAGCTAGGATACAGTAAGCAAACATAAAATAAATTAATACAATAACTTATGGATGGCTTGGGACAACAGTCAATATCAGATCACATAAAGAAGCAGACCATGATCACTTCAACAAGCTCAGAGCAAAGAACCAAGGAAACTTCTGGTTGAAGGTGTCAACCTGGAATTACCAGATGTAGAATCCAAAGACTAATACACAGAACTCTTCAAGACATCAGGAACGAGACCAGACAAAATGCAGAACAAGCCAAGGAACACACAGATAAAAACAGTTGAAGACATAAGAAAGTTATTCAAGAACATAATGAAAAATTTAATAAGCTGCAAGAATCCATGGAGAGATAAAAAAAAAAAAAAACAGAAGATTAACAATAAAATTATAGAATTAGACAACTCAATAGAAAAGTCAGAGGAACAAAATTGAGGAAAAGGAAGGCAGAATTAGTAAGATTAATGATAAAATGCTTGGCACCAATTTATTTGAAGACAAATCAGATAAAAGAATTAAATAAAATGAAGAAACCCTAAGAATCACATGGAACTTTATCAAGAGAAATAACCTATGAGTGATTGAAGTACCAGAACAGGGAGGGATAACAGAAAATGCAGAGAGAATTGTTGACAATTTGTTGGCAGAAAACTTCCCTGATATCATAAAAGATGAGAAGATATCTATCCAAGATGCTCATCAAACTCCACATAAGGTAGATCTCAAAAGAAAGTCACCAAGACATATTATAATCAAACTTGCCAAAACCAAATATAAGGACAGAATTTTAAGTGTGGCTAGGGATAAACGAAAAGTCACCTCCAAAGAAGAGTCAATAAGAATAAGCTCGGGAGCAGGGGACCAAGACGGCAGAGTAGTAAGATGCTTCCAGTGAACCCTCTGACAACAGAGACCTGAAAAAACAAGTGAAACGATTACATTTATGAAAAGCCAGTGGCCCTGAACATCAAAGGCAAAGTTAGGAAACAGACTGAGTGGCAGGGAAGGGAGAGACAGTTCAGAAACGGAGTGGAGCTGGTAGAACTTAATCATCGGGATTCCCGGGCAACATTCCCGGGAGCAGCTATGGCAGGCTGATAGTAGCGTTCAGCCACAGTTTCCTCGTGCAGAAACTGTCAGCTGCACAGCCTACTCACACCTCCGGAACCAGAGAAGAACGGTGCTCTCGGCAAAAGCTAAATACTTGCGTATATTTTACTGCACCCCCAGCCCCCAAGCCAGCTCCAGCGGTTGTCAATTTCCCTGGGCCTGATATAGGTTCTGTTGCATGTTCTGAGCCATTCTCCTGGCCTCGGAGAAGGAATAAATTCACAGTTGGGGGAAAAGATAATCTGCCAGCTCCACTAAGCTGGGGAGCTCAGGACAGAAGCAGCTCCTGTCCAGGCATAGCGGGTCCATGGACTTTGAATAGCTTTCCCCCTGGCACGAACCTGTAGGGGACTATTTCAGAAGAATAGGCCCTTGTTGACAGATTGCAACTGTTTCAGTTGTGTGGTGCAGAGGTGGGTGTTTGATGTTTGACACCATTTTGCCTATTAAACAGGTCCTCACCTACCCACATCAGGGACCTAAGGACTGGTGGTCCCCCTTAGGTCACCCAGCCACCTGTGACAGGGGTCCAAGAATAACTGGTACTGCCCAGTCCTTAAAACCAAAAGCATTGGGTGCCCAATGTCCATCTGTAGAACCTGCCAACCTGTGCTCTCTAGGCAACAGGGACATGTTTTCCTCACAAACACTCGGGGGATGGTTGTCAGCCCCCAGCCTTTTCAGAGTGTGACCCCCTGCTGCAACCAGAAACTGGTACGTACACCAATCACCTCTTCCCCTCTAAGACTGTAGGACAGAGCCTGTAACACACACTTGATGGCCAACTACCTGGACACCTGAGCTGAATCCATACAAGAAAAAAGAATGGACTCCTACTCTCATACACCTGGTAACAGCTCTAACCATATGGCAACAGGATGTTAGAGCTTCAAAGGCAAAAATAATCAAACTTGCTCACTCAAGCAACCTATTTAGAAATATCAAAACAAAACAAAGCAAGAAGCTAGGATATAGTAAGCAACCATAAAATAAATTAATACAATAACATAGATGGCACAGAGACAACGGTCAATATCAAATCACATAAAGAACTAAACCATGATCTCTTCAACAAGCTCTCAAAACAAAGAATCAAGGGATCTTCTGGATCAAAGTGCCTTCAAAATTACCAGATGCAGAATACAAAAGATTAATATACAGAAACCTTAAAGACATGAGGAATGAGATCGGGAAGGAGATCAGGCAATACGTAGAACAAGCCAAAGAACACACAGATAAAGCAGCTGAAGAAATTAAAAAGGTGACTCAAGAACAAACTGAAAAATTTAATAAGGTGCAAGAATCCATAGAGACACAGCAATCAGAAATTCAGAAGTTTAACAATAAAATTACAGAATTAGACAACTCAATAGAAAGTCAGAGGAGCAGAATTGAGCAAGTGGAAGGCAGAATTGGAGACCTTGAAGATAAGGAGCTTGGCACCAATACATTTGAAGAAAAATCAGATAAAAGAATTTAAAAACTGAAGAAACCCTAAGAATCATGTGGGACTCTATCAAGAGAAATAACTTACGAGTTATTGAAGTACCAGAGCAGGGAGGGATAACAGAAAATATAGAGAGAATTGTTGAAGATTTATTGGGAGAAAACTTCCCTCATATTGAGAAAGATGAGAAGGATATCTATATAAGATGTTCTTCAAACTCCGCGTAATGTAGATCTTAAAAGAAAGTCACCAAGACATATTGTAACCAAACTTGCCAAAACCAAATATAAAGAGAGAATTTTAAGTGTGGCTAGGGATAAATGAAAAGTCGCCTACAAAGGAGAGTCAATAAGAATAAGCTCGGGCTATTCAAAAGAAACCATGCAGGCAAGAAGGCAGTGGGATGACTTATATAAAGCACTGAAGGAAAAAAATTGCCAGCTAACAGTCATATATTTAGAAAAATTGACTCTCAAATATGAAGGCGAAAATAGGACATCTCCAGGTAAACAGAAGTTTAGGGAATTTGTCAAAACCAAACCAAAACTACAAGAAATACTAAAGGGAGTTCTTTGGTTAGAAAATCAGTATCAGATATCAACCCAAGACTAGACACTAGGCAAAGCAATCACCTGTCAATCCAGATAGGGAAATCACAAAAATTAATCAATGTACCAAAAAAAAAAAAAAAATCAAAACAGGGAAGCAGTGATGTAACCATGTAAAAGAAGACAACATTAAAACAATAAAGAGGGACTAAGAAATGAAGTCATAGATCTTTCAAATGTAGAGGAAGACAAGGCAATATAAAGAAGTAAAAATTATGTTTAAACTTAGAAAAATAAGGGTAAATATTAAGATAACCACAAAGGAGACTATCCTACTCATCAAAATAAAATACAAGAAAAAAATAGAGACTCAGCAGAAACAAAATCAACTACAATGAATAAGAGTAAAAGACAATATATAAAGATAAACTATTCAGCAGAAAAAATCAGTTGGGGAAAATGAAACTGTCAAGCACACAGAAAAAAAGACATCAAAATGACAGCACTAAACTCGTACCTATCCATAATTATGCTGAATGTAAATGAACTAAATGCACAAATAAAGAGACAGAGAGTGGTAAAATAAATAAAAAAACAACAACAAAAAAAGATCTTTCAATATGCCGCCTACAAGTGACACACCTTAGACTTAGAGACACAATCAAACTAACATCCAAAAGATGGAAAAAATTATATCAAGCAAACAACAATCAAAAAAGAGCAGGAGTGGCGATATTAATTTCTAACAAAATAGACTTTAAAGTTAACTCCACCACAAAGGATGAAGAAGGACACTATATAACGATTAAAGGGACAATATGCCAGGAGGATATAAACATATTAAATATTTATGCACCCAATGACAGGGTTGTGAGATACATAAAAAAACTCTAACAGCACTGAAAAGTAAGATAGACAGCACCACAATTATAGTAGGAGACATCAACACACCACTTTTGGTGAAGGACAGGACATCCAGAAAGAAGATCAGTAAAGACACTGAAGATCTAAATGCCACAATCAACCAACCTGCCCTCATAGACATATACAGAACGTTCCACCCAACGGCAGCCAAGTATATTTTCTTTTCCAATGTACATGGAACATTCTCTAGAATAGACTACATATTAGGTCATAAAGCAAGCCTTAGCAGAATCTAAAACATCGAAATATTACAAAGCATATTCTCTAAACATGAGGTCATAAAAGTAGAAATCAATAATAGTCAAAGAAGGGAAAAGAAATTGAACACTTGGAAACTGAACAATACCCGGCTCAAAAATGACTGAGTTAAAACAGACATTAAGGATGGAATAAAGAAATTCATAGACTCCAATGAGAAAGAAAACACTTCCTATCAGATCCTTTGGGACACAGCAAAAACAGTGCTCAAAGGTCAATTAATATCAATAAATGCACATATAAAAAAGAAGGAAGGGCCATGATCAAAGAATTATACCTACAACTTGAACAAATAGAAAGAGAACAACAAAGGAAAACCTCAGGCACCAAAAGAAAGCAAATAATAAAAATTAGAGCAGAATTAAATGAAATAGAGAACAGAAAAACAATTGAAAGAGTTAACAAGACCAAAAGCTGGTTCTTTGGTGAAAAAATTAATAAAATTGATAAGCCATTAGCCAAACTGACAAAAGAAAAACAGGAGAGGAAGCAAATAACCCGAATAAGAAATGAGATGGGCCATATCACAACAGACCCAAATGAAATTAAAAGAATCATATCAGATGACTAAGAAAAATTGTACTCTAACAAATTTGAAAACCCAGAAGAAATGGATGAATTTCTAGAAACATAGTACCTACCTAAACTAACACAAACAGAGGTAGAACAACTAAATAGACCCATAACAAAGAAGCGATTGAAAAGGTAATCAAAAAACTCCCAACAAAAAAAAAAGGCCTAGCCCGGACAGCTTCACTGAAGACTTCTACCAAACTTTCAGAGAAGAGTTAACACAACTAATACTAAAAGTATTTCAAAGCATAAAAGAGGATAGAATACTCCCAAACACTTTGTATGAAGCCAGCATATCCCTGATACAAAAACCAGGTAAAGACACCACAAAAAAAAGAAAGTTACAGACCTATATCCCTCATGAACTTAGATGCAAAAATTCTCAACAAAATTCTAGCCAATAGAATTCAATAACATGTCAAAAAAAATAATTCACCATGACCAAGTGGGATTCACACCAGGTATGCAGGGATGGTTCAACATTAGAAAAACTATCAATGTAATCCATCATATAAATAAAAGACAGGAACCACATGATCTTATCAACTGATGCAGAAAAGGCAACGGACAACATCCAACACCCGTTCATGATAACAACTCTCAGCAAAATAGGAATAGAAGGAAAATTCCTCAACATATTAAAGGGCATATATGTAGATAGTTCGAATCCACCAGGCACTCCTTGGAAACTCTATGGGGCAGTTCTACCCTGTCCTATAGGGTCTCTATGAGTCGGAGTCGACTCGACGCACTGGGTGGGATACAAGGCAACAGCAATCATCATCCTAAATAGAAAGAATCTGAAAGCAGTCCCCATGAGAATGGGATGCCCTTTATCACCACTGTTATTCAACATTGTGCTGGAGGTCCTAGCCACAGAAATTAGGCTAGATAAAAAAATAAAGGGCACCTAGACTGGTAGAGAAGAAGTATCCCTATTTGCAGATGACATGATCTTATACACAGAAAACCCTAAAGAATCTTCAAGAAAACTACTGAAACTAATAGAAGTGTTCAGCAGAGCATCAGGATACAAGATAAACATACAAAAATCAGTTGGATTCCTCTACACTAACAAAAGGAACATCAAAGAGGAAATCACCAAATCACTACCATTTACGATAGCCCCCAGGAAGATAAAATACTTCGGAATAAATCTAACCAGAGACATTAAAGGCATAAACAAAGAGAACTACAGACACTACTGAAAGAAACCAAAAGAGACCTGTTGTTGTTGTTGTTGTTGTTAGGTGCCGTCGAGTCTGTTCCAACTCATAGCAACCCTATGTACAACAGAACGAAACACTGCCCGGTCCTGAACTACTCTTACAATCGTTATGCTTGAGCTCATCGTTGCAGCCACTGTGGTAAACCACCTTGTTAAGGGTCTTCGTCTTTTCCACTGACCTTGTACTCTGCCAAGCATGATGTTCTTCTCCAGGGACTGATCCCTCCTGACAACATGTCCAAAGTATATAAGATGCAGTCTCACCATCCTTGTTTCTAAGGAGCATTCTGGTTGTACTTCTAAGACAGGTTTGTTCATTCTTTTGGTAGTCCATGGTATATTCAATATTCTTTGCCAACACCACAATTCAAAAGCATCAATTCTTCTTCGGTCTTCCTTATTCATCGTCCAGCTTTGACATGCATATGATGCGATGGGAAATACCATGGCTTGGGTCAGGTGCACCTTAGTCTTCAAGGTGACATCTTTGCTCTTCAACGCTTTAAAGAGGTCATTTTCAGCAGATTTGCTCAATGCAATGCGTCTTTTGATTTCTTGACTGCTGCTTCCATGGCTGTTGATTGTGGATCCAAGCAAACGAAATCCGTGACAACTTCAATCTTTTCTCCATTTATCATGATGTTGCTCATTGGTCCAGTTGTGAGGATTTTTGTTTTCTTTATGTTGAGGTGCAATCCATACTGAAGGCTGTGGTCTTTGATCTTCATTAGTAAGTGCTTCGAGTCCTTTTCACTTTCAGCGAGCAAGGTTGCGTCATCTGCGTAACGATGCCCATAAGTGGGAAAACATTCCTTGCTCATGGATAGGAAGTCTCAACATTGTAAAAACGTCTATTCTACTGAAAGTGATCTATAGATATAATGCAATTCCAATCCAAATTCCAATGACTTTTTTTAATGACTTGGAGAAAAAAATCACCAACTTCACGTGGAGGGGAAAGAGGTCCTGGATAAGTAAAGCATTACTGAAAAAGAAGAACAATGTGGGAGGCCTCACAGTACATAATTTTAGAACATATTATACTGCCACAGTAGTCAAAATAGCCTGGTACTGGTACAACAACAGATACATAGACCAATGGGACAGAATTGAGAATCTAGACTTAAATCCATCCAGATAGGAACAGCTAATATTTGACAAAGGCCCAAAGTCAGTTAAATGGGGAAAAGACAGTCTTTTTAACAAATGGTGCTGGCATAACTGGATATCCATCTGCAAAAAAGTGAAACAAGACCAATACCTCATACCATGCACAAAAAGTGACTCAAAATAGATCAAAGATCTAAATATAAAATCTAAAACGATAAAGATTTTTGAAGAAAAAATAGCAACAATGCTCAGAGCCCTAATACATGGCATAAAGAGTATAGGAAACATTACTAACAATGCACAAACACCAGAAGAGAAACTAGATAACTGGGAGCTCCTAAAAATCAAATAACAGTGCTCATCTGAAGACTTCATCAAAAAAGTAAAAAGATCACCAACAGACTGGGAAAATGTTTTTAGCTATGACATTTCTGATCAGTGCCTGATCTCTAAAATCTACATGATATTGCAAAAATTCAACAACAAAAAGACAAACAACCCAATCAAAAAATGGGCAAAGAATATGAAAAGGCATTTCACTAAAGAAGACATTCAGGTAGCTAACAGATACATGAGGAAATGCTCATGATCATTAGCCACTAGAGAAATGCAAATCAAAATTACACTGAGATTCCATCTCACTCCACCAAGGCTGGCATTAATCCAAAAAAACAAGAAGTAATAAATGTTGGAGAGGTTGTGCAGAAACTGGAACACTTATACATGGCTAGTAGGAATGTAAAATGGTACAACCACTTTGGAAATCATTTTGGCACTTATTTAAAAAACTAGAAATAGAACTACCATAAGATCCAGCAATCCCACTCCCTGGAATATATCCTAGAGAAATAAGAGCCTTTACATGAACAGATATATGCAGACCCATGTTCACTGCAGCACTGTTTACGATAGCAAAAAGATGGAAGCAACCAAGGTGCCCATCAATGGATGAATGGATCAATATATTATGGTATATTCACACAATGGAATACTATGCATCAATAAAGATCAATGATTAATCCATGAAACATTTCATAACATGGAGGAATCTGGAAAGCATTATGCTGAGCGAAATTAGTAAATTGCAAAGGGACAAATATTGTATGAGACCACTATTATAAGAACTCAAGAAATAGTTTAAACATAGAAGAAAATATTCTTTGATGGTTTAGAGATTGGGGAGGGAGGGTGGGAGAGGGGTATTCACTAATTAGATAGTAGATAAGAACTATTTTAGGTGAAGGGAAAGACAACACAAAATGCAGAAGAGGTCAGCATAACTGGACAAAACCAAAAGCAAACAAGTTTCCTGAATAAACCGAATGCTTCATTTTTTTTTTTTTTTCCAAAGGCCAGCATAGCAGGGGCAGAGGTTTGGGGACCATGGTTTCATGGGACATCAAATCAATTGGCATAAGAAAGTCTATTAGGAAAACATTCTGCATCCCACTTTGGTGAGTGGCATCTGGGGTTTTAAACACTAGTAAGCAGCTATCTAAGATACATAAATTGGTCTCAACCCACCTGGAGTTACGAAGAATGAAGAACACTAAAGACACAAAGTAATTATGAGCCCAAGAGACAGAAAGGGCCATATAAATCAGAGACTACAGCAGCCTGAAACCAGAGGAACTAGATAGTGCCTGACTACAACCAATGATTGCCCTGACAGGGAACACAACAGAGAATCCCTTATGGAGCAGGAGAGCAGTGTGATGCAGACCTCAAATTCTCATAAAAAAACCAGAGTTAATGGTCTGACTGTGACTAGAAGGACCCTGGAGGTCATGGCCCCCCAGACATTCTGTTAGCCCAAGACTGGAACCATTCCCAAAGCCACCTCTTCAGACAGGGATTAGACTGGATAGCAAATGATACTGGTCAGGAGTGAGCTTCTTGGCTCAAGCAGACACATGAGACTATGTGGGCAGCTCCTGTCTGGAGGGGAGATGAGAAGGCAGAGGGGGACAGAAACTGGCTGAATGGACATAGGAATACTGGGTAGAGAGAAGGAGTGTGCTGTCTTATTAGGGGCAGAGCAACAAAGGGTGCTTAGCAAAGTGTGTATAAGATCTTGTATGAGAGACTGACTTGATTTGTAAACTTTCACTTAAAGCACAATAAAAATTTTAAAAATATATATATACATATATATAGAAACATCCATTAGGCTCTCATTTTAAGTTGTTCTCCACTTTCTGTATATTTATCTTTTAAAATGAATATTTTCACACTTCTAATATCTCCCTGAAAGGTAATTACAAAATTTGAGGAAATGAGTCTACATTTTGCAGTGGTTTCATAACTATTTCTAACAAGTATAAGGAAATTAGAAAAGTAGGAGACAGTGTATTAAAGTGATGTTCAATTAAGTTGAATGAATAATTATCTAGGTCACATTTTAACTAATCTGAAAGTGACAGGAGAAGTAAAAAGATACAAGGTAAGTCAAGGAGAGGAAAAAGACGTAGAAATGCAAAAGCAAAACAGTATTACTTCTGATCACATTTTTAATTGTCTTTAAGTCTTATTTTTCTTTGAAATAATCATCTAGTGATAATTTCCTAATTAGATAGTTTAGGGATTATAGTAATTAACAGATAGGTAGCCAAGGTTTATTTTACTTTGTGAATTATAAATAATGTTAAATTGAAGTACATCTTACTTCCACCTATTTTCTACTCAAAATATGTTTTACTACCATATTATGATGTTCAACCTCAACTGAACTCACAGCACTTTTTCATGACTTTGTTTCTTTCATGTGTACATTGTCAGTAAATTTAATGTATATTTATGAATGGTTTTACTTGCCAAATTCTATGCTAATTCCTGGGACACACACACACACACACACAAAAACTTCATGGCCTGAACAGAGGAATGGTTTAATAGAGGAAACAGTAGTTGTTATGGGTTCAGTTGTGTGCCCCTAAAATATGTATTGAAGTCTTAAGCCCTGCAAGGATGGACGTGATCCTGTTTGAAAATAGGGTTTGCTTTTGTTAGGGCATGCCAGAATAGGGCTGATCCTAATCTGAGTTACTTGTGAGTTATAAAAAGCCCAGAAGAGATACAAAGGGGGAATACAGATGTCTCGTGAGTACCAGTTTACAAACAAAGCAATGTCAAAGATTGCCTGGAGTCACTGGAAACTAGGAGCGAGGCCTATAAAATGAATCAACATGGCTGAGACCCTGGTTTGGACTTCTAGCCTCCTAAACCATGAGAAAATAAATTTCTATTCTTTGAAACCACCCACTTGTGTTATTTTTGTTATGGTAGCACTAGGCAACTAAGGCAGACTTCCACACCTTTTTGACTGCATGTTCCTTACTAATATTCTCATGCAAATAACATGGCTTTTTTTCTTTCTTTTTTTTTTTTTCCATAAAGTTGGACCTCCTAGAAAAAACAAGGACCTAAAAATACCTTTACCAAGATGTTTAAATTAACGTCAATTAATTTATTAGAATATTATTAATTAGTTTGTATACATTTCCAATTCTAAAATATGACTTGCACAAGGCAAAGATTACATTTTATTATTTTTATGCCTTGTGAGTAGATTGATATTATCTATGACAAACGCTCCATAAATATGTGCTATGTTTATGGGAAAATGGATATCTACTACTGTCCATAACATACAAGAGAAGCAGGGAGATAGGATGAAAGGAAGGAATATGATGATCTATTCTGCTTGTGATATTTTTAATTTTTTATTGAAGAAATACTTATTGAACATCTATATAACATTTAAGGGAGAGGAATGCAAAAACGAAGGTTAGTAAGACTAAGAAATAATCAAAAAGATAGAAAACATTATATAGAACAATAGGAGTCGATTTGTTGTTATTAGATGCAGTCAATTTGGCTCTGACTCACGTAGACCTTATGTATGACAGAAGAAAACACTGCCTGGTCCTGCACTATCTTTATGATCTTTGGTATAGGAGTCAATTATTAGTATAGGAGTCAATTAGAGGGGTTTAACTGACATAAATTAAATCAAACTCCTCTAATTGACTCCTGGAAGGAGGGAAATCATTGCTGATGTCAGATGGATTTTGGCTGAAATTAGAGAATATGAGAAACATATTTACCTGTGTTTTATTGACTATGCAAAGGCATTCGACTGTGTGCATCATGACAAACTATGGATAACATTGTGAAGAATGGGAATTCTAGAACACTTAATTGTTCTAATGGGGAACCTTATACATAGACCAAGAGGCAGTCGTTTGAAGAGAGCAAGCGGATACTGCATGGTTTAAAATCAAGAAAGATGTATGTCAAGGCTATATCCTTTCACCATACTTATTCAGTCTGTATGCTGAGGAAATAATCTGTGAAACTAGATTATATGAAGAAGAACACAGCAAAAGGATTGAAGGAAGACTCATTAACAACCTGTGATATGCAGATGACACAACTTTGCTTGCTGAAAGTGAAGAGGACTTGAAGCACCTACTGATGAAGATCAAAGACTAAAACCTTCAGTATGTATTACAATCTCAACATAAAGAAAATGAAAATTCTCACAACTGGACCAATAAGCAACATCATCATAAAAGGAGAAAAGATTGAAGTTGTCAAGGATTTCACTTTACTTGGGTCCACAATCAATATTTGTCAAAGTAAGAAATCAAACAATATATTGCATTGGACAAATCAGGTGAAAACAACCTCTTTAAAGAGTTGAAAAGCAAAGATACCACTTTGAGGACTAAGGAGTGCTGACCTAAGCCCTGATATTTTCAATTACCTCTTATGCATGGTGAAAGCTGGACAATGAATAAGGGAGACTGAAGAAGAACTGATGTCTTTGAATTATGATATGGGCTAAGAATATTGCATGTACCCTGGATTGCCAGAAAATTGAACAAATCTGTCTTGGAAGAAGTACAGCCAGGGTGCCCCTTAGAAACAAAGATGGTGAGACTTCCTCTCACGTATTTTGGACATGTTATGGGGGGACCAGTCCCTGGAGAAGGAAATCATGCTTGGTAAGGTAGAGCATCAGCAAAAAACTGGAAGACCCTCAATGAGATAAATGGACACAATGGTTGCAACAGTGGGCTTAAACAGCAATGACTGTGAGGATGGCGCAGCACGGGACAGCGTTTGCTTCTGTTGCACATGGGGTTGCTAGGAATCAGAACCAACTCTAGGGCACCTAACAACAACAAAACTATGTAAAAATGGGCAGTCTGTAAATTAACTCATCCACTGCAAAAGGATAGAATTCCAATAAACTTTTCACACTTAGAAGAGCAAGGAATCATCATAACCTGCTTTAATCAAAATATCTTGCTGCTATCGTTTTTGTTGTTAAGGGTTTCAATTATTTGCTATTCCAAACCGGAAACAGATACTTCAGGCATTTGATAAATTCTGATTGAAGAGTCAGAGGATATTTAAAATGTGTACAGTAAAACTGACTGTGGATTAAAATTATTTGAAAACCACAATGAAACTTTTTGAAAATGACGTTACTCTTCCAATCTCCTTCTTGATAAAGAAATGCCTTTTCTTTCAAAACTTTATGTAACCACATGCCTTCTATCTTTCTTTCCTCATTTTAAACTGGAGTTGTTGCTTTTACAAAGATTACCTTGTTCTGAGTTTTGGCTAGTGAAAAAATACGGCGATGCTGCTGAGTAGAACATGGATTTTCTTCTGTGTTAGCTATGTTGGGAATACTTGCAGAACTCAGTTTTGAATCATATTTTTACAGAATCTAGTAATTCATACCTATGTAATTTCTTTTTTTTTAATTTTACTTTACATAAAGGTTTACAGAACAAACTAGCTTCTCGTTAAACAGGACACGTATTGTTTCATAACATTGGTTAACAATCCCATGACATGTCAACAATCTCCCTTCTTGACCTTGGGTTCCCTATTACCAGCTGTCCTTTCCCCTCCTGCCTTCTAGTCCTTGCCCCTGGGATGGTGTGCCCCTTTAGGCTCGTTTTGTTTTATGGGCCTGTCTAATCTTTGGATGGAAACTGTGATGGCGTACTGGTTAAGTGCTATAGCTGCTAACCAAAAGGTTAGCTGTTTGAATCCACCAGGCCTATAGATTCACTATCAGTCTGAATCAACTTGATGGTGATTTTTTTTTTTTTTAATCTTTGGATAAAGGGTGAACCTCGGGAATGACTTCATTCTGAGCTAAAAGGGTGTCCAGGAGCCATACTCTCGGGGTTTCTCTAGTCTCTGTCAGGCCAGTAAGTCTGGTCCTTTTTTTTTTTTTGAGTTAGAGTTTTGTTCTACATTTTTCTTCAGCTCTGTCTGGGGCCCTCTATTGTGATCCCTGTCAGGAGAGTCAGTGGTGGTAGCCATGCATCATCTAGTTGTACTGGACTCAGTCTGGTGGAGCAAGCCTATGTAATTTCAATGTACTATATAGATTGGGAACCCTAGTGGTGTAGTGGTTAAGAGCTATGGCTGCTAACTAAAAAGTTGGCAGTTTGAATCCACCAGGCACTCCTTGGAAATTGTATGGGGCAGTTCTACTCTCTCCTGTAGGGTCACTATAAGTCAGAATCGACTCGACAGCGAGTAAGTACACAGTAAACCCTGGTGTCATACTGGTTAAGCGGTACAGCTGCTAACCAAAAGGTCGGCAGTAAGAATCTATCAGGCACTCCTTGGAAACTCTATGGGGCAGTTCTACTCTGTCCTTTAGGTTCACTATGTACATATAATTTAACAACCATGAGCCAAAGGAATTAATATTTGGGTTTGTTTCAGTTTCAAAAAGTGGGTATATATTTAATTACACAGTTACATAGATATTACAAAGAGACTTAAATGCTACAGGTTATCAAAACTAAATTTTAAATAGAATTAAAATAGTATAAACTTTTTAATTGAACCAGATAGCTTAAATCAAATAAATGTCAATTATTAAATCTTTCTCACATGAAAGTGCAGTTAAAGAATATTAACAAAAAACAAACAAAAGCCCACTGCCATGGAGTCAATTCCAACTTATAGCAACCCTATAGGACAGGGTAGAACTGCCCCATAGGGTTTCCAAGGTGTGGCCTGTGGATTCGAACTGCCAACCTTTTGGTTAGCAGCCAAGTGCTTAACCACTGTACCACATATAGGTATAGATATAAGTATGTACATAGATATGGTATAGATACAGATCCTCGTATAATAAAAACTCTGATTGTAAAGATAATTCTCTGCTAATCAACAAGTTAAGTGAGCTAGGCACCCTAAGTACCATAGGATTCCATTTATATATATTCAATTACATTATTTTTTCTTTTTACAAATTACCGTCAATTTATTATCATGTTTAAGTCACACAACTCCATGTGGCAACACAGATTTAATTAGCCCATTTTACAGATAAGAAAATTGAGGCAAACTATGCATAATTTTTTTTCATAAGTCTTTCAGCTCATTTTGAACCTAGATTTACTGACTTCTCCATTTTATTACATCATCCCATTTTATTAATCACTGCAGATTAGCCTGTGTTGTAATCCGAATTAACCATTTTATGTACCATAAAATATTCTTAAGATTGAATTTTCACATTGTCATCTTTCTCTTTTCCAATCAATATTTCTCATCCAGAAATCCCTCATCCCTATTTCTTTTCCTAAATGTGATATTTTTTCAGGAATGACAAGAGACAATAGTGAGACCCTCATGTACCCAGAATCCAACTCTCTCAAATATAATAGATCTACTTATATTAAAGAACTTTTCTCTTTGTAAAAATTAAAGTAACATAGATACAGTTGAGACCTGTCATCTATTCAGATCCCATTTCTGCCCTTTTTTTCCCTAACATTAGCCAGATTACTTGTGTTTATCTTTTCCATGTATATTTTCATATGTTTACTAAATACACGTGAATCTGTAAGTGTATCATTATCCCGTGGCTTTCTTTTTTTAATTTAGCATTCTGCTTTCTTGTCCTGGGTTAAGGTAACATTTCTTCAGGAAAAGCTTTTTATTTCTGTCTGTTATGTACCCTAAGAAGCTTGGAGCTAACTTTTTGGAATCACAGAGTATACCTCCAAACCATGAACCTACATAAGGCCATGCTTCTGATTACAAATACACAGAGGAGACTCTTATATTTTTCAATCCCCAGAACAGTTGTGACACAAACAAGTGTCCTTGTAGCCTTGATTTACTACTGGACAAATATTTTATAGACCACCCTTGCCCCCTATTTGTTTACATTATTTGGTAATAATATTGATTAAGTACAGGGCTAATTTGAAATGTATGGAATAAATATGTAATCTTGTATTATTCAAGAAATAAATGTGAAAAGCCTGTGTCAAGATATAGCAATGCTTTTTTAATCCTCTGTATAAGACATTATTGCAAAATGCAGTAACCACTATAATAAGAGGGAAAAAAGGAAGGCGATAAATACAGTTCTTTTCTTCTAAGCTTAGTGAAGTAGATTGCTAGTCCCATTAGCTGGTTCCTATCAGGTGGGTTTAAATTTTATTTGTCCTGTGACTTTTAGCAGTCTATTATATAATTATATATTAAGTAATATATAATTATATAATAGATATTATATAATTATGCAATTAAGTTCATAATGCTTTTATAAGCATGATACAGAAATTTGTGCTTGCATCCATCGATACCAATTTTTTTTACCAACTACTGTATAATATGAGTGCTTGACATCTACCTTTTTTCTGCCTAGTTATTGGAAACCAGCTTACCATTACCATATGTTATAATAAAGATAAATCATGGGTAAACCATGGATATTATGGTGATTTTTCCATATTATTTCTGCACTGTAACCATACAGTACCTTCCATACATTAATTATAGCAATATTTCACAATTGTCTCTTTTTAATATCATATAATTACAAGCCTGGTTTGTGTATGTTGTCTGTTAAAACCACACATGGTTATACATTCCACACAGTCAGAAATATTTTTGATACGTAGTATGGTATAGAAAATAAGACTAAAATCTGCTATTAGATTCACTGGGTAGGAAAAATGTTAAATGTACAGCTTAAAGATAATATGCTTTAAGAGATTCTTTCAAACATCAAATACAATTTTTCTCCAAATTTTTCTTTTATAAATAGGAAGAAATGATTTCAAAATAGAGTATGTCTTAGTCTCAAATGTAAATTTTAAGCAAATAAACATAAATAATAGTAACCACCTTTGAAAGCCTTTTATCTAGCTTTTGGCAAAAAAATTTTTATCAGATCACTTAGCACCTGTGTCTCCTCTATTATTGTCCTTCTGTATTATTAAAATTAGACCCAATGGTCCTAACGCTCTCTTTTCTAGAAGCAATTTTATCACATGGATTTGTGCTAAATAATATTTCCCTCATATTTAGAACCATATTCTTGCTTCAGAAGTGTGTTCAGCAAAAAATCCATAATGAGAAAGAAATAAAAAACAAAAAATCCCGAAACCACTGCCATCCAGTAAATTCTGACTCATAGAGGCCCTATAGGTCAGAGTAGAATACCCCCATATGGTTTCCAAGGAGCACCTGGTGAATTTGAACTGCTGACCTTTTGATTAGCAACTGTAGCTCTTAACCACCACACCACCAGAGTTTTGGAGAAATAAAATAGTACATCATAAACTTGTCGTTGGGTGCAGTCAAGTCAGTTTGAACTCATAGTGACCCCATGTGTTACACAATATAACTGCTCCACAGGGTTTTCTTGTCTGTAATCTTTATGGAAACAGATCATCACATCTTTCTCCTCTAGAGCTGTTGGGTGGGTTCAAACAGCCAGCCTTTGGTTAGCTGCCAAGTGCTTAACTACGAGCACCACATATATATATACACATATGTATATATATATATATATGAAACAGGCATTGCTTTAGGAATTAGAAAGAGAGGAGAAAATATTTTTGTTTCCATGTTGCTTAGATTCTAATATCACATAGCAGCTAGTCAGGGCAAAGCAGAAGTTTGAACCCACAAGTAACTGAAACCTGACATTTTAACCACTACATTGTACTGGAGACTCTTTGAAAAATACAGCATTCTTTCAAATGATAATCATAAATGTGCTTATTTTTTAACTCAGTGCTAACAAGGCATACAGTTGTCTATTTTCTACAATGTATGGAAATCACTATCCATATCTAAAAACCTGGTAACCATTACATAGACGCCAAACAAATAAACAAAAGTAGCACAGATTAAATGTGAAATGTACAAGAAAATATCTTGAACCAAAATCAGACATCAGTGGTTAAATCCATTATAAAACCGTATGGAGAGTGACAATGATGGTTGATCATCATTTTGTTTCTAACCATTGATTTATTTAGCTGATAAAATCACTGCTTATTGATTTGAAAAAGAGAGAAAACTGACAAAGATGATTGAAGGAAACACTAGTCACAAACTTGGAACAAAAAAAGTAGAGGAGTAATAGAGGAAGTACTAAAAGGACTTGGTTCAGTTCTTGTATCTCCTTCCTTCCTTCCTTCCTTCCTTCCTTCCTTCCTTCCTTCCTTCCTTCCTTCCTTCCTTCCTTCCTTCCTTCCTTCCTTCCTTCCTTCCTTCCTTCCTTCCTTCCTTCCTTCCTTCCTTCCTTCCTTCCTTCCTTCCTTCCTTCCTTCCTTCCTTCCTTCCTTCCTTCCTTCCTTCCTTCCTTCCTTCCTTCCTTCCTTCCTTCTCCTCCCTCCCTCCATTCCTTCCTTCCTTCTCTCGCTCTGTCCTCCCCGCTCTCTCTCTTTAGATCTTTCCTTAGTGCTGTAATAGTTGGGACCAATAGCTGAAATTGACACAGTTCCCATGAGATGCACCTTGGGCATTTGGAAATGCTTGTTGCTAGACGAACTAACAGAGAAGGCTTGCCTAATCCCCCAAGAAAGCTCCGTTGAGCTCTCCAGGATGCTTTATGTCCTCTGGGTTTCCAGATGCTTCCCTTGCCTTAAAAATGCAGTATCTGGATAACACAAACCACCAAATGTTCAGAAAAGAAATACAATACCTATATGTTGTGTATAGATGAGCAACGTGCAGCATGAGGAAACAATGCGACCAGTGTATTTTAGCTAAAAATATTGTATATTTACAAACAAATTTTTTTCCAGTCTTTCTTTCAAAACCAACTTTGATAATCTGCCCATGATAATCAACTATTAGCAAGCTATCTAATAGTGGGATTTAACATTTTCTTCTTCATAGCTTTAAATAAACTCATAGGCCCCATTACAACTGAATGAAGATTTGATGTTTGTTCTGTAAACTTAACAGGAAAATAGCTTGTTAAATTCATCTTGAAAATAGTGACAATCACCTCAAAAAGGCAAGAATTTATGCCAGTGGAATGTAGAGAGGAGGCACTCATTTATTTTACCCTCATCAACAGTCTGGAAGACAGAGAGGAATTCAAGAGGAAGTTCCAATGTTAATAATAATAACCAAAATCCCTGCTACCCATTCGTTTTAAAGACCATGAGGTTTCAAGACCTGTGAAACCTCAGTGACATGATATAACATGACAACAGAAAGAAACGAGAATATTTTCAATAACTACATTTATTTCTCTAACATGGTTGATAAGTGGAAGTCTATAACTGTATAGAGAAGTGAATTAAGAATTTTAGATTTCCATTTATCTCCAGTTTGGAAAAAAGTAGTGGGAAAAATCTAATTTTTGACAATTAAAGCCATAGGGTCGCTATGAGTCAGAATCGCCTCGACGGCACTGGGTTTGGTTTTTAAATAGATAATTGTGATAATGTAGAAATCTCACTATCAGTGGTCATATGCAAATGAAAAATTATTCAGATTTTAATTAAAATATTGGTTTCTTACATGTCCATTTTTGTTTGTTTCTATTCTAGGTATAAATTCCTTCATAACAAAGGCTGATACTCTTGGGACAAGATGTGAAATAGTATTACTCCATTCTTCTAATTCGATGTTGCCTTTTTATATGAAAAGCCAATTGAAACAATACCAAGTACTAACTAAATTTCCCTCTCATTTATTAATGTCACTTCTATTATGCAACAATACTACATGGATGTTTGAGTCTTTTTCTTGGCTATTTTATTGCATTAATCTATTTTTCTATGACACTTTAAAACCAGTGGCTGCCCAGTCAATTCGGATTCATGGTGACCTCATGTGTATCAAAAATAGAACTGCTTTCCCTGGGGGTTTCAATGGCTGATTTTTTAGAAGTAGATCACTGAACCTTTCTTCCCAGGAGCCTCTGAGTGCACTGGAACTGCCAACTGTTCAGTTAGCAGCCCGGTTCTTTAATCATTTTCACTACCCAGGGACTCCTATGTCATATTTCCAGTGCTATATTCAACTTTCTACAACTAGAAGATAAATCTTTATATATTTTAACAATATTTCCTCCACTTTTTTCCTAGCATTCAAAATTGTCTTTGCTCTTCTTGTGCTTTTAATTCCATGTGAGTTGTAGAATCCACCAATCAACTTCCACAAAGCAGCCTGTTGGGATTTTTATTGGGGTTTCATCGAACGTGTGTTTTAATCACGTGAGAATTTGAATCTTTAACGTATTCTCACCCTTTAATAGGCTATATGTTCTTGCGTTCATTCATTCTGCTTTTTTGATTTTCAATAACATTTTAAAAGTTTCTCCTTACCAAAAAAAATTTTTTTTTTTTGTTAAATCTATTTCTCTGAATCATATAGTTTTTATTGCTATTGTGAAGGTATCTGTTCTATTATTAGTTTTTCTAATGAGTTGTTGCTGGAATATGGAAATGCTATTGACATGTCAATGTTTTATCCATTAAAATTAATATACTGGGGTTTTATTAGATAATCATTTCATCCGATATAATGAAAATGGCTTTTCTGCTTTCTAAAACATACACCCTCTCCCCTTTGCACTGATTACAACAACTTGTATAACAGTAAAAAGAAGCAAGGGTAGGGGTGTGCTTTTCTTGTTTTGCAACCAATCGGGAATACTCCTAAAGTTTCATTATTAAATATCATGATAGGAATTTCAGCAGGTCAAGAACTTTTCCTTCTCTTCCTAGATTATCTCATAACGGAATAATTAATTTTATGAAAGCAAATCTTCATACATTAGGATGGCTGTGTTTTTCTCACCTTTTATCTAACATAATGAATAACATGAACAGATTTGTGCAGTGGTTAAGAGCTCAGCTGCTAACCAAAAAGTCGGCAGTTCAGGTCTTCCATTTTGAAGCTGCTCTTTGGAAATCCTATGGGGCAGTTCTATTCTGTTCTATAAGGTCACAGTGAGTCAGAATCGACTCCACGGTGATAGGTTTGGTTTGGCTTAGTAACCATACCAAGGAGCCCTGGTGGAGCAATAGTTAAGTGCTCATTTGCTAACAGAAAGTTGGTTGATCCAAACCCACCAGTGGCTCCACGGGAGAAAAGACCTGGTGATCTGCTTCTGTAAGGATTACAGTCTAAGAAAACCTATGGGACTGTTATACTCTGTCGCTGTGAATCAGAATTAACTTCTAGCACACAACAAGCAGCACACCAAAGGAGTCCCTGGGTGATGCAAAAGGTTA
This sequence comes from Elephas maximus indicus, assembly GCF_024166365.1. Classification (NCBI taxonomy): domain Eukaryota; kingdom Metazoa; phylum Chordata; class Mammalia; order Proboscidea; family Elephantidae; genus Elephas; species Elephas maximus. Next base: position 121,375,034 of record NC_064822.1, read on the forward strand.
ACAGGCTTGACTGCTAACAAAAAGGTTGGAGATTGGAGTTAACCCAGGGGGTCCTGGAAGAAAGACCTAGTGATCTATCTGAGAAAAAATGTTTCATTGAAAACCCTATGGAGCACAGTTCTATTCTGACACACACGGGGTCACCATGAATTGGGACTGACCCTACAGCAACTGATTTTTATGTCGTTTGTTTGCTTGTTTTTTAACCACACCTGAATTCTCAAACTAGACCCAATTTGTTCAGAGTAAATTTTCTTTGATACACTGTTGAACTAAAGTGTTTAGGTTTTATTTAAGGTTTCAGCATTTGTGTTCATTCTATAATTTTCCTTTCTTATACCCTTGTGACTCAGGTTTGATGTTGAGGTAATTATCTCCTCATTCACTTTGTTGCTGTTCTTCTTTTGCATAACATAGAAATTATTTGTTCCTTACAAATTTAACCGAAGTTTTCTATAAATCTGTCTAGCCTAGAGAGGAATTAAGTGGTTTTCTTTGATTATTTGTGGGGAGCACATGGGGAGAAATTCTGAACACTTACTCAAGTTTATCTAGCATTGTGGGGGCCAATCACATATTGTCATTCTTCAGTGGATTAGAATAATTTATACGCTTCAAAAAATTCCACTTACTGTAAGCTTTCAAATATACTGGCATAAAGTTTACAATAGTAATATTTTATGATTTAAAACACCTTACCGTTATTTCCCTATTTTGTTTACATTTCAGACGTGATCAGTCCATGCTCACAGTGCCATGGGTTGGAATTGACTCAGCAGCAACTGGCATAAACCCATTTTAATATTTCTAGGCAACAGCTCCCTAGATCTCCACCGTAGGAATACTAATGGAGCTATAGTTTTGTCTAAGTTTTCTATGCCTAATCCTGTGTTCTTGGGCTTCATATCTTTTTTCATTTGTTTATAATTCCTGCTTAGATTCTGTCAATTATCTCTGTATTTTTTTTGTTTGTTTTCTTCTGTGTTCATTTTTGCTACCTGTATAATTTCTTTCCTTTAAATTTAGATTTATTTTGTTTTAATTTCTTGAATGCTTTAATTCTTTATTTAGCCTGTTTTTGTTTTATTTTAATAATTGCATTTAGTCCAGGTGTATCTGGCCCCAAATCCTGTGAGGTTAAGCACTAAGCTGTACTGATCAACCAGTTAAAGGACAAGTAATACATTTACTATTGTGTTAGGACCTTGTCGGAAATAATTAGAAGTACCATATTACAGAACCCTTGGAATTAAGAGGTTTATAATCTAGTGGTGAGTGGGAACACATAACAGAAGATCATTTCATGTTTACTAGAACAATACAATACCCACCAAAAGTAATATAGTGACCTAATGTAGGTGCTTTCTCTATAATTAGAGAGGTATCTGCCCTTCTAAACACACAATTAAAAATTATTAAGTTGTTTGATCAAATATACCCCAAATAATGGAAAAGTTTAAAACAAATGTTGACAGTAATATATTCTTTTTATAAGTGAAAAAATTAATATTTTACAGAATAGTCTTCCTGTTTATAAATGCAGTAATATATGTACCGTGCAGAAAATTTGAAAACACCGAAGAATATACAATAGAAAGTAAAACTGTATATATTCACAGCACCTATCATACTTTTTCACAGATAACGGCACACCTAGGTTTGCTTGCCAACTGTTCTCTCCCTCCGTGAGGTATTTTCGTAAGTGTGCTATGCTAATTTTATTTACAGCAACATGTAAAAAAAAAAACTGGCATAGCGGAGCTTACAAAAATACCTCACGGGGAGAGGGAGTGGTTGGCAAACAAACATAGAAGGCGTGTGTTATTTGTGTAAAAATGCGGTATTTCTAACATGTTGATGGATTTATTTTTATTACTTTTTAAACCTGGATAGCCCTGGTTGCATATTGGTTAAGAGCTTGGCAGTAACCAAAAGTTTGGCATTTCAAATCCACCAGCTGGTCCTTGGAAACGCTATGGGGCAGTTCTACTCTGTACTACAGGGTCGCTATGAGTCAGGATCGACTGGATGGCCATGGGTTTGGGTTTTTTTATTTTTATGCTTCTATTATAAAAAATGCCATAAATATACTTTTCTAATTAGCAGTTTGGAAAGAACATTTCCAAAAGAATCTATTTTATTTCTAATTAATAATTTAGTATTGCTATTCTGGGAGCCCCTGGATGGCATGAATGGTTAAACACTGGACTACTAACTGAAAGGTTGGTGGTTCAAATCCACCCCGATGCACTTGGGAAGCAAGGCCTGGTGATCTGGTTCTGAAAAGTCACAGTCTTGAAAACTTTTTAGAGTTCTACTCTGAAATACATGGAGTCACCGTAAGTTGGAATCGACTCAACAGCAAGTAACAACGACATTCTAGATGAACTTTATGCTAAATACTTGACAAAGACTAAAGGGCTGATTAAAACGTGAGGTCAATTTCTCCTGTCTGTTGCTTTCAGACTAGAGGCCACCCTCTTCATTTGAATAGCCCTTTGGTGACATGACATCAAAAAGCAATCAGACAAAACATAGGCCCACAAAAATACAATAAAAGCTAGTAAAGCTTGTAGTCTAGCAAATAAAAAGAATGATGTATCTTCATTAAAGTTTTATATATTAACAATAAAACGTAACATGACAAGAATAAGGCTTTGTTCATAAAACCAACTTCAGTGTAGGCTCTTCTTATAGCTTAAGAAAGATATATGAACAGTTTAAAGAAAATTACAGGAATAAATCTTTCTTGGCTGCCTTAAAGTGCAGCAGATAGTTAAAAACAAGAATACATGAGGAAGGAAAAGGTGTAAATTACCTTGGGTTACCTAATCCTCCAAGTAGCAAATTCTATGAATTTTACTATTATAATATTAGTGTCATTAACACTTTCTTTCATTGGCTACTGTAATGTGAGTGATGTTCTATACAACACAGGTTGTTACTTTAAAATGTTGGTAAATCAAGCACAGAATTAAAATTTTAGTAGTCATTCCTATTGGGGTGTACAAATGAAAGTCTGAAAAATGATGCATGAATAGCACCATTGCTCCTGGGATATTTCTGTAGAAGTCCAGATAGTCATGGTCGTTTTAGAAAATTGTTTCCTTTGCTCACCTACAATCCTCCTGATTTCCATCCCTCTCAGTTTCTGGGAAATAGAATTACTGAAACGTGATTTTATATTGTTTTCTTAGACTGAAACTGTTACTGGGAACAAGGAGCAGAAAGATCTACTCCAACTCTGTACAGTTAAACAATCTGGCCTACCCTATGCGTGGCTTCTTGGATTTAAACTCATTTCTGTCTCAAGTCTGAACTCCGCCCATCTGTTTTTCATCTTCAGTAAGTTCTAAACATCAACTTAATTTTTCTTCGTCTTATTTCTTACCCTATTTCTCCTTCCAAATCTGGCTAGTTGAGCCTTTGACCAAGGATAAACAAATTCTGGTCCCAACTGTTCCCAAAACCCTATAAACCCAAAATCAAACCACCCATTGCCATCAAGTTGATTCTGACTCATAGCGACCCTATAGGACAGAGTAGAACTGCCCCATAGTTTCCAAGGAGTGACTGGTGGATTCAAACTGCTGACTTTTTTGGTTAGCAGCTGTAACACTTAACCACTACGCCACCAGGATTTCCAAGGTTTCCAAGGAGAACCTGGTGGATTTGAACTGCCAACCTTTTGGTTAGCAGCCATAGCTCTTAACCATTATGCCACCAGGGTTTCCTCCAAAAGCCTATACTCCCCTACAATCTGGGAGCGGGGGCGGGGGGGAATGATGAAGGAATATAGGGTCCTAATGAATAGGTTTTTCTTGATTTCACCTGATATTTTTACATTAGTGATATAGAGTTAAATCTCCCTACAACTCCAATTATATCACAGATGATATTGCTAACTCAAGACCAATCCTGTCCTTCCACCATCCAATAAGAACTGAGAGCAATGATTATTAGAATAATTAAATTTAAATAAATCTTTTTTATCCTAAAATATTTTTTAAAAATGAGAATACGTTTTGTCTGTACTGCAAGGCACAATTTTAAAAGAGAGGGGGATTTCATTTTGGACATCACCAGTCTTGACTGGTATTAAATTAACATGAGGCATACATAAACTGAGCCATGCTGTGCAGCTTTATTTAAAGTTTCTATATGCCAGAATACCTATCGTTTGATTTATAAGAAAAATGAGCAAAGGGACATCAGATTCAAAGTCTAAAAGATCTGTTGTCATGAACAAGTCAGGAAAATGCTTTGAGCCTGAGTTGACTGATCTGTAAAATGGAGGGAATACTGTATGGTCATCCTGCATCAATAAATCATCATTAAGAAGGCAAGAAAAAATAAGTTTATAAGGTACTTGTTAAAAATTGTATAGTTTACAGTTTACAAAAAGCATCCAAAATAATATAGGGAGAGGTAATAATTTAACATGTTGGTTAGTTATTAAAACAACTCTCCAAATGTCTCAACATGAATCATCACTTGTTTTCATTACACATATGAATATTTTTTTTACAAGAGATGCTTTACATGAAACAGTCTTATTAGATGCAGTCCTCTTTATTTTGAAAGAAAAGGAAAAGGTCTAGACTTTATTGTACCTTTCCAGAAAAGCAGAAGAAAAAAGATGTAAGGGAATAAAAGATATTCAGAGGAAGGGATAAGAATATATATCTCAACACATCACTAAGTGTATAAATATGTTTTCAAAGATTTTCATATAAGAAAATATTTTTATTAAAGTCACCCTTTCATAAGGACTTGAATTAAACAGAAATTTTGCTAATGTACAATTTTTCTTAAATATACCGATGTGCTTAAACACACATTTATTTTTAATTCAAGGCAAATAAAACTCACCTTTATGTGGCCACAACAGTTGTCATTTGCTTTCCGGTAATCCACCTGCTGATTTCTTCTTTCCAGTAAGATGAGTTGGATCTTTGTTTCACTATTTTCTGACATGTTATCCTTACATGAGAGGAGACAACTTCTTCCCTGTGCAATTCTCTAGTTCTAGATTGTAACACATATTTCTTTGAGAGAAATAAGAGCATTTTATAAATACAATTTCTTTGAAAAACTTCTAGCAATCCCAAGTCATCTGCCTGTGTAATTCATTTTCAATAAAATGATATAATTTTATGCTATCAAGTTGATGTAACTTCTTAGATTTTTTTAAATCCCTTTGTGTAATGCCTTGGAAAGCATCTGCTTTGATAGTCATTAGCTGTACATCTGGTCAAAAATACTCTCCACATGTTGGCTGCTGGAAAGGAAGTTTGCAAAACTATAACCCATGACTCAGTGCAATATTAGTAAAGTGTTTCAGTTATCCATTGCCATTTAAAATGTCCATGTGGGTTTGTCAGTACAGCTTTTGAAATGTAACAAATTAATATCCTTACTTCATCTTAATTTGTGGACAGATGGCATGAATAGGACTGAGTGATGCATTGGGCTATCCCTCAGCTTGTCAGGACTTATTTACAGCGTAGGAACCATCCTCCTATGGCTGATTATCTGCTTCATTTAGTAGGAGGGAAATTAACCTCTGGTTTCATTGCTGATGACTCAGCAGGTAGTGTACCACTAATGCAAAAAAATTATTCCAAAAAGGCACTGGTCTTCAAATTTAACAAGACTCATTAAAGAGCTAAATTGTTTTATCGGACTCAAGAGACAGAAGTAATTATTTCAGTCCACTAGTTGGAATAATAAAGTATGGGAACAGGAAGAAAAGGATTTTATTTCCTGGCATAACCAAATAAAAGTGTTATTTTAAGTGATATTTTTCATATTATTCTATAAATTAACATGTCTTGAAATGTACCTGGCTAAAAAAAAAAATGTTCAGTGCAATAAAGCACATATTTTAACTTCCTATGTTAAAAAAAAAATTTTTTTTTTAGATGTCAATCCTGAATTGAAGGCAAGCCCCAAAGAAAATAGTATTTTTTAAAAAGGCATAATAAAAAATATAGAAGACGTAAGATATTTTGGGAAGACAAAAGTCCACTTAAACTCAAAGATTAAGTTATTTTGTAGTTTGAGGTACTTTTACAAAAAGGATTTTTCTTCATTTGGTCACTATTTTTAATGTTCTCAGGAAAAATTGTGATATAGATATGCTTGGCTAGAAAATTTTATTTAACTCTGGAAAAATAAGCTATTTGGGAGAATTAATATAGTATCTTTGTTTTTTCAAAAAAAGTTTTTTTTTGATCTTTGTAGATATGTATATAAATATGAATATGTATACTTCCATGTAAATGTATATACTTATATACACATTAATACTAATATTAACTGGTATAGTAGTATAAAGTGAAAGTAAAGTATCCACCAAACATGGAAATTAAGGAAATAAAGTTGCCTTCTGAGATTAAAATTAATGCATAATGAATTAAACAGAGATAAGTAAAATTGAATTAAAAAAACAAAATGGCTTCCAATCTAGAATAAGACATAAATAATATAAAAACTTTCAACAAACGTCATGGTCAGCCATGGTTTATATTAAAAAAAAAAATAGATAAACTAAGTTCAATAGAATCTATTCAGTCTGATTCAATACTTCAGGTGAAAAAGCCAACAGACAAATTTTCAATTACCTGTGAAAAAAAAATTTTTTTTTTTATCTGTGTAAGAAGACAAACCATGTAACTTATCAAATGAATTCCATCAATTATTCACTCAAAAACAAATAAACCACATGTGTTGAACAAGCTAGCAATAGAGGCAAAAAATTAAAGACCAATTATAGAATGGTATGATTCACTAGATAGACTTAAGAAACTTCCCACTAAAGAGCAGTGAGACAAACATGAACCATGATTTTAATTTGTTGCTGAGCTCTAAGGATGTAAGGTAAATCATTAAGTACTAACCTGAATAAAAATTAGTTGAAAATAAAAGGTGCCATAAGGTAGGATCAGACTCGCTCAGTGCTGGAAAGAAATTAAACTGCTATCAAAATACAGGGCCCCTGACCATGAACAGACACAAATGCAAATCCTCTTGGAGGGGAAAATAAAACAAATACAAGTTCACTGTCAAAGATAACAAAAAGTTCAGATTTAGACCCTTAAGCCCTTCAGTTTTGTAATGATAAGATACAGAATACAAAATAATTGAGTATGGAATATTAAAAAAATAAAATAAGAGCAGGCCAAGGTCCTATCAAATAAACTAGAGAATTTACATATATATATGTATACATATATACAATTATAGGTAATTGAAGTTAAAGTTAGTGACTTGGAAGAGGCATCTGAAGAATGTACTTTAATGAACTATGAGTCATGTGAATGGCAAGCTGTTTTTCTTTGGAAATAGATATGATTATATTTAGTAGTCAAAGATAATTAGAAAACAGAGGAGAAATGAGTTTTGATGATACAAAGAGCACTGGATCACAGAAATTGCCCCCCCCCCCCAAAAAAAAAGCCTAAAGAAGAAGATCTCTTTCTGAATGCAATATTTAGCAAGTGGAACAGAGATCAACTGGTGAAACTAAAAGAAATTGGAGCACTGCAATTTGGGGAGAGTACAGAAAACACTACAGGGACAAGACAAATAGCCCTGAGGAGCTGGGAAAAAAAAAAAAAAAAAGCCCATTGCTGTCAAGTTGATGCTGACTCACAGTGACCCTATTAGACAGAATAAAACTGCCTCATATGGTTTCCAAGGAGATGCTGGTGGATTCATACTGCTGACCTTTTGGTTAGCAACTGTAGCTCTTGACCACTGTACCACCAGGGCTCTGAGAAGTTGAGAAGTACTCACCAAAATAAATCCTGGAGACGGGATTTCAGCGGATGCAGACGTCAGAACTATGAACGAGGCTGCACAAACAGCAATATGAATAAATACTTTGAGGTATACATAGTTAAGGGAGCCACCCAGACACACACAACTCACCCTCAACTTTTACTTATGAAATAAAAGCAAATCTTGATAGAAAAAAAGAGGAAATAAAATCCTGACTATACCTTAAAGTAAATAAAAGTATAGAGGTGGAAGAAAACGTGTGTGTGTGTATTAAAAACAGTGTGTATTAGAAAGAAAATAATTTGAGAGAAAATGATATGGAAAAGGCAAAGAAGATGCATAATACATACAATTGGAGTTTCTAAGAAATAAAAACAACAGAACAAAATATATATCAAATTTTATTAACAAAAATCACTTTCCTGAAATAACAGAAAAATTCATTTTACATATTGGAAGTATACACTACAAGCCTGGTAAAATCAAACCAGAAGATCAGACACTAAGATACGTTTTTTCTTAAATTACTGTACTTTAAATATAAACTATTTGAGGTCTTTTAGCAAAATGGCCCAATCATTATTAGGAGAAGAAAATTATATTGGTATGAGACTTCTTACTAATACTTCATACCAGAAAACACCTTAAGATATACAGCTAAAGAAAATGGGAGCCAAGCATTTTATTTTCAACCAAATTTACTTTCATATGTAAAGATTAGAGATAAATTGCAATGAATTGGAAACAAACAAAACAAAAACAGGAAATACTGTTACCATGAACATTTCCTGAGAAAATATTCTATCACTGATAATTACTACCCAAGTCTGTAAATTATATGCTTACTGGTTCATTCATTTAAATTCTAATGAATTTTAAGGAATGACAGGGAAGAGGATGGATTTAGATGTGCTTTCCAGAATTCTAGGGTTTCTGCACAACCCTAGACAAGGTCCAGCCATGCCTGAGGAGGTTAAGATGGGGTGGGCATGGGAGGCTATTGAAAGCAAACCAGTGTTCATGTCTAATGATCTGTCCAGTAATCATGGCCCTTTCAGTGGAGGACAAAATTTTAGGCACAAACTACAAGATCAAGTATCCCGGGTTCTTGAGGACTAATTGTTTCTAATTAAGGTGCAGATATCTCTAAGTATCATCCTTAATATCTCTGATCAATTCAGAAACTCTAAGTATTGTGCATTGTTATCTGATCTTCCCTTATAAATGTATTTTGTATTTCATAGGTTTAACTTTTCATTCACTTGAGACACAATTCATTAGTAAATATTTTTGCACATTTAGATTACTTCTATATTTCTGCTTTTAAAATTGTTACAATAAATAAATTTGTCATGGCAGGTTATGCTTCTCTTGAATTATTCATAGCATATTTCCCAAGAGTAAAGGCGATAGGTAAAATGAGGACACACGATATGTCCGCATCTCATCCATTTCTTATTCATTTTGTCTCTCTCTCAAATTTTTTCTTTTTCAAAATTCTGTCAGACTTCTAGAAAAAATATATATATATATTTTTTTACACTGGCTAATAATATGTTAAAAAACATACAATTAGTCTATTAAATGTAGAATCAAAAAACTGTATATTCCATTCATTCATTCACTGAAAGATTACATTTATTGACTGTTGCCTTTGTTTTAGTAATGTGCTATACTTTAGAGCTATCATAAATACGTTCATGAAGTAAGTCAACATATATAAACATTTAATTTTGATATTTTAAGTTCCAGAATAGTAAACCTTCGGTACCTGACATAATAAACAAACAAAAAATTCTTAGAAACACATAAAACCTAATGGACACTGGCTTGTGAGCCCAAAGCCCTTCCAGTTTAGCATGAGCTGAGCAGATGAAATAAATAACAAAGGGTAAGGGCTTATGCATCCAAATTTCAGCATTTCCTTACTGAAAATTAATATTAAAAATGGGACAAAAGGGTTTGTTTTTTAAAATGATTTTAAGGATCAAAAGAAAGTGACAAAGTCAGAAACATGATAAGCCCACAATGAATGACAGGCATTGCTTCTCCAGAGAATGATTTTTAATTTATTGTTTGAAATCTATTATTAGATGAAAATAACTCAAGGATTTGGGATTGTAATCATATTTTTATTTGCTTTTCTACATTATGGCATTGTTTGTGCTTAAATGTGTGTGGAAAAATATATGAATGTTTGGTTTTATACCACCTAGAATCTTGTCGCAGTCCTGGGATACTCTGTATAATTCAATGGTGTTGATATGACAAGACTGAGGATTAGATGTATGTCATTATCCTGCATGGATAATCTCTAGGGTAGTGCTGTCCAATAGAAATTTCAGCGATGATGGAAATGTATGTACATTAAACTACAAAACTCTAGAGGCTATGAACTAACAGCATAAGTTAGAAATAGAAAAGTTCAAAAATTAGATAGCCTGAGTGGGAGAAAAAAAAAAAAAATGAAAAGAAAGCTGATAGAGGTCAGAAAATGCTTCATAATTATCTCTCATTCTTTGTGCTACACAGACTGTTATGTTAAAATTTCTATTTTCAAAATTGTACTTTAATTAGTCTAAATACCACACACACATGCACACACACTTAAACAAAGCATGCTTACTCACAAAGTCAGTAGTTCCAGCTATCATGTGAAATCACTCATGGATTTTACTTAAAATCAGTTAATTGAGTTGGGAATGATATGGTCCTTAATTAGTAACAGAAATATCCATTTAATCACTGGTACCTTTAATATCTTCAAGATCACATCTACCAATTCAGAGCAGTATTATATCCTTACGGCATGATTTCCGGCATCAAACTATCTGCTTCCAATAATTTTCATCTCAAGATATAACTCTTGTATTTACTGTGAATGAACAAGTCTGACTTGAAAGAGGTGTAGCCAGAGTGATTCGTGGAAGCGAGGATGGTGAGACTTTGTCTCATGTACTTTGGACATAATATCAGGAGGGATCAGTCCCTGGAGAAGGACATCATGCTTGGTAGACGGTCAGTGAAAAAGAGGAAGACCCTCAACAAGATTGATTAACACAGTGACTGTAACAGTGGGCGGAAGCATAACAATGACCATGAAAATGGCACAGAAAGGGACAATATTTCATTCTGTTGTACTTTGGGTCACTATGAGTTGGAATGAATTCAACAGCACCTAACTACAACAACAAGTAACACAGGTTAATTATCTGTCATCAACCTCTTCCATCATGATCATTTCAAGTCAAGAATGGGCTCAAACACAGCAAGGATTGTGAGGACGACGCAGGCCCAGGCAATGTTTCCTTCTGCTGTATATAGGGTTGCTATAAGTCTGAACGGAAACCCTGGTGGGGCAGTGGTTAAGTGCTACGGCTGCTAACCAAGAGGTCAGCAGTTCAAATCCACCAGGTGCTCCTTGGAAACTCTATGGGGCAGTTCTACTCTGTCCTATAGGTTTACTATGAGTCAGAACTGACTCGATGGCAGTGGGTTTGGTTTATGAGTCTGAACATACTCAATGGCACCTAACAACAACAACAACATTTAGAGTAAATTTAAAATGATCACTTGTCTAGCTACGTGCTTATTTTTGGTTCCCCATGCTGTATTAAAAAAAAAAAAAAGCATTGCATAAAAACATTATTTTGTTGAAGGCACAAGTCTCACAGTTACTTCTGACATGAATTCTTAAGTACACTGACCCATTTTGGATACTCAGTCCGTGAAGATGAATTTAAGGGGCTACATCTGACAGCTTGAGGGGTCAAATTTATGCCCATGGATTCTTCAGTATGATATAACTAACCCACTGAATGGGCCTACTATTTATTGCTATGACCTGCTTGTGTGCCTAAGAGTAATAAATGCTCTGTGTGTAAAAAGGTGCAGAAAAACATATGCAAGCAGATGCAAAGTTTAGCAATCTTACCTAAATATAGAACAGTCCTGCTGTGGATTTACATTTGAAAAAAAATTAACACAAATTATTCTCTACTATAGATTGATTGACTGATTGATTATCACGTCTTAAGTTTGCTCAAGCGAGCTGGGTTAGAAAAAAAATGTTACTCTCTTGAATTTCACCATGGGAAATGCAGTTTGTACCTTATCTTTCACTTGGTGTATTGTGGAGTAATTGATTCCCAAGTGTTTTCTGTGAATATTTACATTTACAATTAAAGCGTAAGCACTGAATGACAGGAACTGTGTCTTACCTTCTTTGGGCTCCCAATTACTCTCGGTATGGTATAGTTTTGATTTTTCCATTAGTTTAAAAAATCAGTTTAGATAAACATAATTCAACCAATATTTATTGAAAAAATAACATGTACCCTGACTGTGCCTGAAATAGAGGGGCAATCAGTAAATCTATTTGAATGAACAAATGAATGTTAAGCACTATTCAGGCACTGAGGACACAGGGTTAAACTACATAGGTGTCATCTTACTTTTTTTTTTATTAACTTTTATTAAGCTTCAAGTGAACGTTTACAAATCCAATCAGTCTGTCACATATAAGTTTACATACATCTTACTCCCTACTCCCACTTGCTCTCCCCCTATTGAGTCAGCCCTTCCAGTCTCTCCTTTCGTGACAATTTTGCCAGCTTCCCTCTCTCTCTATCCTCCCATCCCCCCTCCAGACAAGAGCTGCCAACACACTCTCAAGTGTCCACCTGATATAATTAGCTCACTCTTCATCAGCATCTCTCTCCCACTCGCTGACCAGTCCCTTTCATGTCTGATGAGTTGTCTTCGGGGATGGTTCCTGTCCTGTGCCAACAGAAGGTCTGGGGACCATGGCTGCCGGGATTCCTCTAGTCTCAGTCAGACCATTAAGTATGGTCTTTTTATGAGAATTTGGGGTCTGCATCCCACTGGAGGAAGCTGGAAGGCATTATGCTGAGCAAAATTAGTCAGAGGCAAAAGGACAAATATTGTATAAGACCACTGTTATAAGATCTTGAGAAATAGTAAAAACTGAGAAGAACACATACTTTTGTGGTTACGAAGGGGGGAGGGAGGGAGGGAGGGAGAGGGTTTTTTATTGATTAATCAGTAGATAAGAACTGCTTTAGGTGAAGGGAAAGACAACACTCAATACATGGAAGCTCAGCTCAACTGGACTGGACCAAAAGCAAAGAAGTTTCCAGGATAAAATGAATGCTTCAAAGGTCAGCGGAGCAAGGGCGGGGGTCTGGGGAACATGGTTTGAGGGGACTTCTAAGTCAATTGGCAAAATAATTCTATTATGAAAACATTCTGCATCCCACTTTGAAATGTGGCGTCTGGGGTCTTAAATGCTAACAAGCGGCCATCTAAGATGCATCAAACGGTCTCAACCCACCTGGAGCAAAGGAAAATGAGGAACACCAAGGTCACACGACAACTAAGAACCCAAGAGACAGAAAGGGCCACATGAACCAGAGACCTACATCATCCTGAGACCAGAAGAACTAGTTGGTGACCGGCCACAATCGATGACTGCCCTGTCAGGGAGCACAACAGAAAACTCCTGAGGGAACAGGAGTCATCTTACTTTTTAGTAAGTTATGATAATGTAGTACAGAAAATAGGCATAAATAATCACACAAAAATTATTTTGATAAGAGCTATGGATATAAAATGTGAGATACTATAAGAATATATAATTAACTAGAATAAACTAGACTGTGGTTTTAAAGGGGGATAAAAAGGGTTCAGGGATAGCCTCTTGGGGTGAATGATGATTGAGACGTGAAAGAAATAAGAGGGAGTTAACTATCAAAGAATGAAGGGAATAATTATGTTCCAGAGAAAAAGTATAAGCAAAGGCCCTGAGTGGAAAGAATACAGCACACTTCAGAAATAAAGACAAGATCAATGTCGCCAGGATGTTTTAAGGGGGGTAGTTAAGAAGAGATGATGCTGGAAAACAAATTAGGTTCAACATCATGCAGGACCTCATAGGCCATGGTAAGGATTTTTAACTTCATGCTAAGAGAACCAAAAACCAAACCCGTTGCCATCGAGTTGATTTCGACTCATAGCTACCCTATAGGACAGAGTAGAACTGCCCCTATAGAGTTTCCAAGGTGTCTCTGGCAGACTTGAACTGCCAAGCTTTTGGTTAGCAGCCGTAGCACCTAACCACTAGCAAAGAGAGGGAAGAAGAAATTAAAGGGGTTTAAGCTCAGAACCCTGGTGGCATAGTGGTTAAGAGCTTGACTGCGTAACCAAAAGGTTAAGAGTTCAAATTCACCAGCCACTCCTTGGAAACCCTATGGGGCAGTTCTACTCTGTGCTACAGGGTCACTATGAGTCAGAAATGATTCGATTGCAACTTTTTTTTCTTTAAGCTCGGATCTCAACAGAATATTGCCCAACAACAAGCTCAGAAATCCAACTTAGGTGTTCACCAGATCATTCTGTTATGGGTAGTGGCAATCAATCTTGAGAGGAGATCTATTAACACCTATTCCAACAGGGTTTGCAAGAGTAGGTAAAGGCTGGAAGTATTCCTAGTAATAGGCTGTATTGTTTTCCTCTGGGTATTTTTTCTGAACAACCTTTTACGTAACATACAATAAAGTCTTCAATCTAGTAACATATATTGCTAGTTATTATAGAAATAGGATGCACTGCTCTTTAAAGAATATTCACACTATGTTTGTGCTAGGTAGACAATGTGTATAGATGGTATACGAGAATTTTAAAAAGTCATTTTTTTAATAGATCATTGCTTAATATCCTTCTAAGTGGATTTCCCTTGTTTCTTTTTTTAGCATTCCATTTTTAGAGGACCGCGTACCATCAGGTCAAACTTACAGCAATTTCACTGTTTCAAAATTGCTTTGAAAATGTAATACTTCAGAGAGAGGGTTCATCCATTCATCCATTCATTATTTTCATAAAACTTTATAAGACTGTTTAATTTATTCATTACTGTAAACCTCTTATAATCATATTCTGTAATTATTGTTTTATTATTTTAACTAAAAAGAGATTGTGACCCTGTTTTAGCAAAGTAACAGATCAATCTCCAAAGCAGGGTTGAACCCTTTATAAATCAATGAACTTGAATTTGATTTAATTTCTGTTTATGGTCCTCTCATAGAGGTTAAACACCATTTGTTAACCCAAGAACCCTTATCTTTAATTAAAGCATATTATGTGACATATTCAGACTTTGTAATTGCTGCTGGAAATGGTACCATAAAATATTTAACATGAGAATTCTATTTCAAACTATCACTCAAACTGCTACTAAGAACTGTAATGAAAAAAGGAGACTGAATCAACAGACACGTTGAATGAGTACGCTGAAAGGATACAACCCTGACACACGCATTTCCTGCTTTTAAACCACGCAGTATCCCCTTGTTCTGTTTGAACAACTGCCTCTTGATTATGTATACGTTTCTCATGAGCACAATTAAGTGCTCTGGAATTCCATTCTTGGCAATGTTATCCATAATTCGTTATGATCTACTCAGTCAAATGCCTTTGCATAGTCAATAAAACATAGGTAAACATCTTTCTGGTATTCTCTGCTTTCAGCCAGGATCCATCTGACATCAGCAGTGACATCTCTGGTTCCGTGTTCACTTCCGAATGTGGCTTGAATTTCTGGCAGTTCCCTGTCGATGTACTGCTGCAACCACTTTTGAATGAGATTCAGCAAAATTTTACTTGCGTGTGATACTAATGATATTTTTGATATTGTGCTTCTGTCAGTTTGTCGTGCTGTGGGGGCTTGCATGTTGCTGTGATGCTGGAAGCTATGCCCCCAGTATTCAAACAGCACCAGGGCTGCTCATGGTGGACAGGTTTCAGCTGAGCTTCCAGACTGAGACAGACTAGGAAGAAGGACCTGGCGGTCTACTTCTGAAAAAAATTAGCCAGTGAAAAATGCAGTTATCAAGGGAGCATAAATGCAGAGTTTGACATAAATTTTTTTTTTGAAATTTTAGTTGTGGATCTGGCTGCTGGTTGCTCCAAGTTAATATCCTATTGCTTACTTTTTTCTGCACTTTAGTTTCATGCTCTATAAAATAGGGAAAATAATAACAGATACCCCACAAGGTGTTTGTGAGAATTGAATATGCATAAACTACATATATAGTATTTATGAGTCCAATAAATGTTTCTTATCATTGTAAGAACAGGAACAGAAGATAGTCTTAGAATGCATTACAGTACACATCTTATGAGACAATATAAATTAAAAATTAGCATAGACATAGAAATATGAAAAAGTGCCTGAAAACTAAGGAAGTCGAAATCATCTTTAAAAATCTCACACAGACACATTGGAGACAAATGCTGCATCTTTTAAAAAATATGACACCAATTTATCCTCCATTGTCGACAAAGAAAACTACTTCTTCAGCTAAGCACCTGATAAAGTGCTTTAATGACCCAATGTAAGCCTAATCCTTCCAGTAAATTAGATTTTAGGGGGAAAAAACGGAGTTTACCTTTTAGTCAATATTTACCATACCAAAGGGGACTGTCTCAATTATAGTACTTTGTTTCAAACAACAAAGCACTGTTTATAGAAGACAAATGATCCTGAAATGAGTTGGGACCTTGGCATAAAATGTGAAACTAAGAAATTTAACATGTATTAGTCATTATTCCTGAGAGTATATTAATCTCACAACTTTACCCATTATATATCATTGTAAACAAATCCAATAAATAAATCTTTTTTAAAAAAAACAATCCTTGAGAAAATATTATTGGATAACGCTGAAAGAATGAAAAGCAAAAGCAACTTACAAACAAAAGTCACCATATTAGTATGTATGAGTGGAGTATCTAGGCAGTTCTCAGCCTCACTGATTGTTTCCTCAAGTATAGCACATTCGCATCACAGCTGAAGGAATTTTAATGTACTATGGGGCCTGAAGAAACCATGGTGGTGTGATGGTTAAGAGTTACAGCTGCTAACCAAAAGGTCAGCAGTTCAAATCCACCAAGCACTCTTTGCAAAACCTATGGGGCAGTTCTACTCTGTTCTATAGGGTCTCTATGAGTAATGGAAACCCTGGTGGCGTAGTGGTTAAGTGCTATGGCTGCTAACCAAAGGGTCGGCAGTTCAAATCCGCCAGGCGCTCCTCGGAAATTATGGGGCAGTTCTACTCTGCCCTATAGGATCACTATGAGTCGGAATCGACTCGACGGCACTGGGTCTGGGTTATGGGGCCTGAGGTAATAGTAGAGCTAAAATATCAAGTTTGATCTAGAAATCTATGACTCATGGCTCTACCAAACCCTGGCTAATGGGTTAAGAACTTGGATGATTTACACAACTCTGGGGAAAGAAGCTTAAAAAATGACTGAGGTTAAGTTTTCTTCTAGTTTCCAGGATTTGAGTTCAGAGTCAAAATTATTTTGACTAAAAAGAATTTTCTTCATAGGTAATATTCCTTGTGCCTCTGACTTTGTGGAGTGAATACCTTCTCCACCAGGACTTCTTATTAAGTCAGAGAGGGAGGGTAAATTAATTGTGTAATATATGACTTGACTGAAACTCTATTGTAAGTCCTTTAAAGTGTTGATGTTTCTGGAAAATTTTCAAATAAATGAATCCTATCACTAAAAAGATAAATAAACAAAAAAAGCAAGCGAACAAAGGGAGTTATAAACAAATTATGAAGGGCTTTGTGTCTTATAATATATTCTGATGGGGGCTGTACTGGCATTTTCTCCATTGTGGGAAGCTGTCCAGAGTATTGCAGGATGTTTAAATTCCCCCCATCCCCACCTTGCCATACTCAGTAGCTCTGAGTATCCCACCTGGCCCCCCTCAGTTATCTCATCGACAACCAGAATAACGTCCTCACATTTATTTAGACCATGAGTGGGTTGGGACTTGTAAAGCCAGACTGAAAACCTATGTATCTTCTCCTTGATGTGGAAGATGGGAGTGCATCCCTGTAAATCATGTTTTCTTTGGAGAAATGTTTGTTTTATAAGAATTGATTTGGACGTTACTGAGTTTGCAAATTATTGTTTGCCCTTGTGGAGATACGTGCTTTTGTTTGAACTGTTTCTCACAGGAGACAAGAACCCAAAAGAAAGATGGAAGTGGATACAAACCTCTCTATATCACTGATCTACAAAACAGAACCTAGAAGCCTCTGGTTTAAAACAGAAGGTAAAAATACATGACCTAGCCTCCCTCCCCCAGTACAACTGACCTGATGAAACAAATGTAAAAATAAGAATAATAACAATCACTTCAAGTGTCCAAGTGTTCAAATCTAAACTGAAGAAAAAGAACAACAAAAGACTAAAGAAACTAAAAACAAATTAATATAAACCTTTCACTTAGTTCATTTTAAAACATACATCCTGACCTCAGTTATGTTAGGGAGAATGAAGAAAAATCTCTGCTTCTACTTGGGACATTCAAGACAGAGAAGCAACTGAGACTTAAGGAGTAGCAGCCCATTTGTTTTCTGAAATTAGAGAAAGTGGTTAGAGGTAATGATTACTGGAGATTAGAAGTTATGGAGCCAGGTACAGACAGAAGCAGAGTGCAAACACTCTGTCATGGAAGTAGAGGTGAGCGTGAAAGATAACCTTCACCGGTGTAAATGTAGACACAAACAAGTAAGACTTTGATGACAGCAGGGATTGGTGAGAATCAAGCAGCCAGTAAGTCTGCATATCAATATGTAGAGTATTAAAAAAAGTAATGGCATCATGTATGCTTACTGGATGATTATAAAAAGGTTTGGGATGGGGGTGGCTAAAGACAATTAAATAAGTATATTATACCTCAAACAGGAATGGATCAAACACAGGATGAGATGGAGCCTTTAGATGTGAAAAAACAAATCCGAAGAGGAGGACTGGGGACACAGATTCAGGAGAAATGAGGGCCAAAGAGGAATGACAAGATGATACATAACAGCTCTAGTCCACATTTGTCACTCTGGAGTTTAATAGGCAATTTACATATAAGAGTTCGGCTGCTAACCAAAATGTTGGCAGTTCAGATCCACCACCCATGCTTTGGAAACTCTAGGGGGCAGTTCTACTCTGTCTTATAGGGTTGCTAGGAGTCGGAATCGACTTGATGGCAAGGGGTTTGGTTTCTTTGGTTTACATATAATACATTAATCAATGAATAAATATTTCTCAATGGCATGTCTGAAAATTCTAAGTTACCTCCGGGGCAGTTTTGTTTACATATAGACAGTTTCTGAGAGTGCACATGCAAAGCACATTCTACAGATATATTAAAGGGCAGATTTTTATGTAGAATAGAGTAAAATATGGAGTAAACAAATTCAGTAAGTTCAATTTTATTAATTCACTGTAATACATACATATACACAAACATGCATATGACAAAGAAAGATTATAGTGAATTAAAAGTCCAGACCACTCATTTTGAACATTTTAACAGATATTTTAAATATGGGCATTTATATATTGTACCAAAGGGTTTTAACTTTTTCAAGTTTAAAGTAAAACTCAAAATAAAATCATTTTCAAGTTTTTGTTTCAAATTATCTCTTTCTCTTTCATTCTCTAGATGTAATTTCACATTGAAGCCATTTTTAAATGGGCACAAAGAAGTACAAATGTACTTTGTTCTAGAAAGCCCTTTAAAGCTTTATTTTTAACCTATACCCGATGACTGCTATTATTTTGTCTGAGAAATGGACATAATTCAATGTGTCATATTTGGTATATAATTAAAGACAACACAAGAGAGATGTATTAAGGGTTTGCTAAACTGCCTAACACTAATTCCATGTTTGGTTTATGTGCCTATCATTTTAGCTAATATATCAGAATATGCAGGAATAACATATATTTTGTAAGAGAAAAATCAATTACCCAGCATGTATCTCAGAAAGGCTGCTCAGGAATTTTTAAAAGCCTGTTTAAGCAGTAAAAGCTCAGTTTAAGTTCATAAAAGCCCAGAAAACATACATTAGAATACATTTTTCAAGATCATATGTGAATACTTTCACTGGATATATACATATATGAAGAGTTGCCTCATCCTTTGGGTAACAAAAATACTATTACTCTTTACTGTGAATATTAATTCACTTACATGACTCATCTGAAGGCATACATTGAAACCTTACAGTCAGTGATCCATTTTGTTTTTACTGTAAGAATAAAACTGTGGGACAGCTCAGGATATCAAAAACCAATTGCACAATAAGAAAACGGGGAAAAGTTTCTTAGTAGCAGCAAATCTGAAGATAAACACAAGCACACGCACACAAACACACATCATTGAAGTGTTAGCCAACGGTAAGCTCAATAACTAAACATGGTGGTATGTTGTTGTCGTCGTCTTTAGGCGCCATCAAGATGGTTCTGACTCATAGTGACCCTACGTACAAGAGAACGAAACACTGCCTGGTCCTGCACCATCTTCACAATCATTGTTATGTTTGAGCCCACTGTTGCAGCCAATGTGTCAATCCATCTCATCGAAGGTCTTTCTCTTTTTTGGTGACCTTCTACTTTACCAAGCATGATGCCCTTCTCCAGAGACTGGTCCCTCCTGATGCCTTTGAATTATGATGTTGGCAAAGAATGTTGACTATGCCATATACTGTCAGAAAAAGAAACCAGTCTGTCTTGGAAAAAATACAGCCAGGGTGCTCCTTGGAAGATAGCGAGGCTTTGTTTCACATACATGGTGATATATTTCTCCCAAATCAGCTAATGTAGTCCTAAATCACATTATGATAATTATCATTTTAGAACAGAGGAGGTGATAGACTAACCCATTCTATTTACTTTGCCCTCTTATGTGAATTATTTAACGCACGTCTTTATACCTTAGCAAAACAGGAGATAAATACCCTTTTATATTCTGATAGCCATGGCCTTTTGGTCATGTCTTATGAACGGCCTCATGAAACAGCTGAAGCTATTTTTCAATTTCATCAGGAAAAACAAATTGTTAACTCCTCAAGGGCACGAAGTACATATATAGTGTTCATATTTTTGTGTTTTAATAGCTTAATACAGCTGAATACATAGTTTGTACCCAGTAAATGTTTATTATTAATACATTTAAAATATAAAGGAATTGAAATTAATCATGTCAAAATCTCAGTTATCATCTTTATAGCCAGTTGCAGATTAACCAGTAAGCAAGGGACACATGGGCTTACAGTAAGCAAGGTACATATGGGCTTACTTGTGTTTACTTACTAATTTGTTGTTGTTGTTAGCTCATGTCTAAGTCAATTCCAGCCCATAGCAATCCTATGTACAACATAGCGAAATACTGCCCTGTCCCATGCCATCCTCACAAGAGTTGCCCCGCTTGAGCCCACTGTTGCAGCCACTGTGTCAATCCATCTCATAGAGGGTCTTCCTCTCCACTGACCCTCCACTTTACCTAGCATGATGTTCTTCTCCAGGGACTGTTCCCTCCTGATAACATGTCCAAAGTATGTGAGTTGAAGTCTCACCATCCTTGGTTCTAAGGACAATCTGGCTGTACTTCTTCCAAGACAGATTTGTTCATTCTTTTGGCAGGCCATGGTATATTCAACATTCTTCACCAATACCATAACTCAAAGATGTCAATTCTTCGGTCTGATGTCTTTGAGTTATGGCTTTTGCATGCATAAGAGACTGTTGAAAACACTGTGGCTCCAGTAGAGTGCACCTTAGTCCTTAAAGTGACATCTTTGCTTTTTAACACTTTGAAGAGGTGTTTTGAAGCAGATTTGCCCAATGCAATGCACTGTTTGATTTCTTGGCTTCGGCTTCCATGGGTGTTGACTGTGGATACAAGTAAAATGAAATCATTGACAATTTCAATCTTTCCTCCATTTATCATGATGTTGTTTATTGGTCCAGTTGTGAAGATTTTTTTTTTCTTAATGTTGATGTGTAATCCATACTGAAGGCTATACACTTTGACCTTCATCAATAAGTACTTCAAATCCTTTTCACTTTCAACAAGCAAGGTTGTGTCATCTGCATAAGAGAGATTGTTAATGAGTCCTCCTCAAATTCTGATGCTTCATTCTTCTTTATATAGTCCAGCTTCTCGGGTTGTTTGTTCAGCATACAGATTGAATAAGCATGGTGAAATGATACAACCGTGACACACACATTTCCTGACTTTAAACCACACAGTATCCCCTTGTTCTGTGTGAACGAGTGCCTCTTAATCTATGTACAGGTCCCTCATAAGCACAATTAACTGTTCTGGAATTCCTATTCTTCACAATGTTATCCATAATTTGTTATAATGCACATAGTCGAATGCATTTGCCTAGTCAATAAAGCACAGGTAAACATCTTTCTGGTATTCTCTGCTTTCAGCTAGGATCCATTTGACAACAGCAATGATATCCCTGGTTCCATGTCCTCTTCTGAATCTGGCTTGAATTTCTGGCAGTTCCCTGTCAATGTACTGCTGCAATCATTTTTGAATGATCTTCAGCTGAATTTTACTTCAGTGTGATATTAACAATATTGTTCAATAATTTCCACATTTGTTTGGATAACTTTTCTTTAAAATAGGCATAAATGTGGATCTCTTCCAGTTGGTTGGCCAGGTAGCTGTCTTCCAAATTTCTTGGCATAGACAACTGAGCAGTTCCAGCACTACATCTGTTTGTTGAAACATCTCAGTCAGTATTCCATCAATTCCTGGAGCTTTTTTTTTTTATCAAAGCCTTCAGTGCAGCTTTGACCTCTTCCTTCAGTACCACTGGTTCTTGATCATATGCTACCTCCTGAAGTAACTGAATGTTGACCTATTTTTTTTGGTACAGTGACTCTGTGTATTCCTTTCATCTTCTTTTGATTCTTCCTGCGTCATTCAGTATTTTGTCCGTGGAACCCTTCACTATTGCAACTCGAGGCATGAATTTTTTCGTCAGTTCCTTCAGCTTGAGAAATGCTAAGTGCATTCTTCCCTTTTGGTTTTCTAACTCCAGGTCTTTGCACATTTCATTTTAACACTTTACTTTGTCTTCTCAAGCCGCTCTTTGAAATCTTCTGTTCAGCTCTTTTACTTCATCATTTCACCTGTTGCTTTAGCTAATCGACTTTCAAGACCAAGTTTCAGAGTCACTTCTGACATCCATTTTGGTCTTTTCTTTCTTTCCTGTCTTTTTAATGACCTCTTGCTTTCCTTATGTATGATATTCTTGATGTCATTCCACAACTCATCTGGTCTTTGGTCATTTGTGTTCAATGCGTCCAATCTATCATTGAGATGGTCTGTAAATTCTGGTGGGCTACACTCAAGGTTGTACTTTGGCTCTCCCCCAAAGTGTCTGTCAGTTTGTCATACAGTGGGGGCTAGTGTGTTGCTGTGATTCTAGGCCACTGGCATTCAAATACCAGCAGGGTCACCCATGTCAGACAGGCTTCAGTTGAGCTTCCAGACTAAGACAAACTAGGAAGAAGCACCTGGCAGACTACTTCC
Organism: Elephas maximus indicus; assembly: GCF_024166365.1. Lineage (NCBI taxonomy): Eukaryota > Metazoa > Chordata > Mammalia > Proboscidea > Elephantidae > Elephas > Elephas maximus. The sequence continues at coordinate 121,398,252 of NC_064822.1, forward strand.
AGAAAAAATTAGCCAATGAAAACCTTCTGAACAGCATCAGAACATTGTCTGATATAGTACCGGAAGATGAGGCCCTCAGGATGGAAGGCACTCAAAAGATGACTAGGGAAGAGCTGCCTCCTCAGAGTCGAATCAAGCTTTGGGGACCTTCATTTGCTTATGTAGCAAGACTGAAAATGAGAAGAAACAGCTGCAAACATCCATTAGTAATCAGAACATGGAATGTATGATGAATCCTGGAAAATTGGAAATCGTCTAAAATGAAATGAAACTCATAAAAATCCATATTTCCTGCATTAGTCATCTGAAATAGACTAGTATTGGCCATTTTGAATCAGACAATAATATGGTCTATTATTCCAGAATGACAATTTTAAGAGGAATGGCATTGAATTCATCGTCAAAAAGAACACTTCAATACCTATCCTAAAGTACAACACTGGCACTGATAGGATAATATTCATATGCTTACAAGGAAGGCCAGTTACTATGATTATTATCCAAACTTATGCACCAATGACTAAGGCCAAAGATGAAGAAACTGAATATTTTTACCAATTTCTGCAGTCTAAAATTGATCAAACATGCAATCAGGACGCATTGATAATTATTGGTGATTGAACGCAAAAGTTGGAAACGAGAAGGATTGGTACTTGGAAAATATGGCTTTGGTGATAGAAATGATTCTGGATATTGCATGACAGAATTTTGCAAGATCAATGACTTTTTTGCAAATACCTTTTTTCACCAACATCAATGGTGATTATAGATGTGAACTTCACCAGATGGCATACATAGGAATCAAATCGACTACACTTGTAAAAAAAAGATGGTGGAAAAGCAGAGCAAGGCCAGGGGCAGACTGTGGAATAGAGCATTGACTGCTCACATGCAAGTTAAAGTTGAAGCTGAAGAAAATTAGAGCAAATCTATGAGAGCCAGAATACTAATCTATAGTGCAAAATTTCACATGGGTTTCACCATATCTTTGTTGCGGTGATTACTTATTGGGTAATCCATCCCTGTAGACTAGACAGACCTGGTTTGATTCTGGTTCTGCTACTTTGTCTCTGTGTGACCTAGGAAAATTCATCTGCCCCCTTGGATGCTTAAAGTCCTTACTTTAAAATAAAAAAGATAATAGTATCTTCTGCAGCAAAAGCAGTTGATGTTCTACTCTGTCATTCCCTGGGTCTATCTGAGTTCATGTGCAATTACGAATTTTCAGGCACCAGTGAGGGCTTTCTACACACTGTGCCTATGCCTATGTCTGCCTGAGGGTTTTCTCTGTCATCATGGGAGCTTGCTCAGCTGCTTGCAGACAGCTTCCACCATTGTGGGATTGCCGAACCATGTGCTGAATGCTCCAACATCTCTTTCTTTTGATTTTGGGTTGACAGATAAAATACAGGATACCCTATTAAATTTGAATTTCACATAAAGAAGACATAGTTTTATAGTGTAATTATGTTCCATGCAGTATTTGTTTATCTGAAATTCAAATTTAATGGGGTATCCTGTATTTTTATTTGCTAAATCTGGCAATACTACTTGGGTTGGATGATTCTGAGTTATTTCCAATAGGGTTACCTTCATTATCTCAGAGGGGCCTCCATGGAACTGAACTCCAGCTACCCAGTACAGCAGTAATCACACAGAGTTTAATGGCTTTTCCCCAACATCAGCTTCCTGGAATCACTTCCCAAATAAACAACCTGAAACAAGTCCTTGTCTCCAAGTCTACTTTGGGACAAATATACATTTAGAAAACTCTGTAAGCTTTTTTTGAGGATTAAATTAAATAATACATTAAGGGTATATTAAACTTACTGGTGTTGAAGAAATATTAACTGGTGTTAGTATAATTGATTAAAAAAAAAAAAAACTAGGATAAAAGTCATAAGACTGCGGCATTTTAGTAAATATATGGTATGACCCTGACCCTACAACACTGAAGGAATTCTATGAAAGGAGGAGTCACTCTGGTCTGCTATATAAATTTTACAGAATGGTTTATATATATATTTGCCATATTGTATTTTTAGATTACAAAAAAAAAAATGAAAGGAGGAAAGAAATGAAAACATTTTTAATGAGCTCTCTATATGGGTCCAACATTGGTGCTTTCATTTATGTCATATATTTTTCACAAAATTTCCAGGAAGGAGGTTTCCTTAACTTAATTTTACCAATGAGGAAATGGGGATTTGTAGGGATAAGGAATTTGCTTATAAGCATACAGATTTCTTGGATAGAGACATGTTTTTTTTAAATAAATATCTAAGTGATTCCAAAACACTGCTTCCTCTAATACACTTTAAAGTATGTTTTGTAGAAAAAAAGAAATATATGGTTTAGAAAAAATTAAGAAATGAATTCCTTGAAAGGCCCTTACAGGATAGACTTCAAAAAGATTCTTTGAAACAACCATTCAAAAACTGTACGAATGTATAGCTAAAAAGCCAATTTATAAATTAAGAAAATACATTAAAATAAAAAAGAAGGTAGACGAGGATGAACAGAGGAACAAACAAAAAAGATGTGCAAAAAGTAAACAAATGGTAATTAGTAGCTCTACATCCAACTATAACAATAATTATACTAAATATTAGTGGAGTAAATCCTACTTTAAAAGTAAGAGATTGCAACAATGAGTAAAAAAGGTATGGCCCAAATATATGCTGTCCAAAGAGATGCACTTGAAACATAAAATGTTTTCTTAAATTGTATTGAAAGAAAAATAAAAACACCTGAGGTAAACTTTTTAACATAATACTTTTTGAATTGTTTTGGTTTTTACTTGGCTCAAGCTAGTGCTTCAGATTCTTTTTGAAGAACTCTTAGTATCTTTCTGAACATAGTTAGGTATTGTATATCTGTCATTATGAAAATACAGTTATTTTCAAATCAGTGAATGTTCAGACATCTTCCTTTAATTTAAATCAGTGATTTCATTTATGATGGCTGCTATTTTTGATTCAATCTCCCACTTTCCATTTAATTTTTTTTCCTACATGAATGCCAACTTCTAGTGGCAACGAATTCAACCACTAGTTGAAATTTACATAAGTATAGGAATCATCCAAAATAGCTTTTTTCTTCATATTTTGATGAAGTAGAATAGGGTCTAGGCTTAATCATGTTTTCAAATACGTAGTCTATTGGCAGCAGAAAATTGTTTTAGTTTTAGATTTGTCTTGAAGCTTAGCTGTTTGGTAGAAAAACAATAAGAATTTTCTCTAATTTACGGGGAGAAACCAGCAGAGTCAAAGAGAATTTAAGTAATTTCCCTAGAGGTATATCTGGCAAAGTTGGAAAAACAGTACAGATCTGTGTGGTTTGAAATAAGAATCAGGCCTTTGAATTGAGTGTAATAAGGATGACTTCCTGTCTAGGTTCAATTTATTACCTCTGCCATACTGTCCTTTCTTCCCCTTAGGAAATCAAATGTATTTCTTCAATGGAAACCAAATATTATTTTGACTTCCTTGCTCTTAGTATTTATGTCACCTCGTAGTAAAAAAATTAACAAAGAAAATATAATCATTTTTGCTTTTAAGTATTGAATGAATAATAATGTATATGGACCCATAAAACTATCATCTGTTCTATTATAATGTTAGACATGTGAATTAAATGTCCAAAAATGAGAAAATTATGCTGAGTAGCAGCAAAGGTAAAAACATCTAGATTTGTTTCATGGGTCCTTAATTTTGTTATGACATATGATGCTAACAAAGGTTATGTAATATACAGGAAAAGTCACTGATTTTTGGAAGACCCAAGTTATACTTTGTATTATTATTACATTTTTAATGTTATACAAAAAATAAAAATTTAGAGCCTTAACACAAATTTATTATTTCAGTTTCTGTAGGTCAGGAGTAAAGGTAGGTGTTCACTGGCTTCTCTGCTCAGGGTTCACAAGGCTGAAATCAAAGTGTCATCCACAGCTGCAACCTCCTTTGAGGCCCAGGGTCCTCTTCCAAACTCACTGGCTGTTGACTGAATACAGCTCCCTGTGGTTGTAGGTAGGGCTGAATCCCCCATTTTACTGGTGACTGTTGGTTTGGGACCACTCTTAGCTACTAGAGGCGGCCATCAGGTCCCTTTCATATGATGCCCTCCATATGTAGTTTACAACATGTTTTCTTCATCAAAGTCTGCAGAAAGAATCTCTGCTGTTTGTTTCTAATCTCTCTGACGTATTCTACTTCTGACTTCTAGATAGATTTTAATTTAAAGGACTATCTTGATTTGATCAGGCCCACCAAGGACAGTCTCCTGTTTCATTAACTTAAAGTCAGTTTTCAAAGGAACTTAATTTTATCTGCAAAAATCCCTTTACTTATTCCATATAGTATATTCATGGGAATGAAATTCCTAGTCATGGGAGTGATATCCATTATATTCACAGGCGTTGCCCACATTCAAGGGGAGAGCATTATACAGAGTATGTACACCGGGAGGCAGGAATCTTGAAGACCATCTTAGAAATCTGCCTACCATGTAGTCCCATATCCATTATGTTTTAATCTACGTGATATTGATTAATTTGACTTTCTTTCCCTTGCTGTTCCCATCTGTAGAATAAGGTAAACAATGACTAAATAATGCCTCTAGGAAATATCTTGCTTTGACATTCTAATATGCTATAAATGGGAGAGAGCCTAAAACTATTAACACTGATAAAGGTCATACGTGCAGATTTCTGGCAACTTACAATGTTCTATGAGTATCTGGCAACAGTTTCAGAACCTTGAGGAAGCTGAGGGGAAACATGTAAATAAAGACATCAAGAGCAAGTACATGAATGAATGCAAGACCCACATTTATTTCCTATTACTTCTTCATTCAATCCCCATGAGATTCAAAGCAAAGCATAGAACATTAAAGTATTCATTGAATGATAACTGCTACAGAAATTTAGAAATATGAGAGGTTTGCCGTAACAGGTAGTAGAACTACCTGATATTCTAAAAGTTGAGGTATTTTTAATGGCCTCTCATCTAAAATGATGTGCTTATTTTGCTATGTAATCTGTTATATTATAAAATTGTATTTCCATGCTTATAAAATGCTTTATAAAACTTGACTTGTAGTATATTAATATTAGAAAGATGTAAGAATATATAAAACATAGAAGCAAGAAACTTCTCTAGGGAAAGTTTAGCAATTGTGCCAGAAAACAGGTAGTTCTTTAGTAAATTCCAAAAAAAAAAAAACCATAAGCTTTCCCAGGGAAAGAGCTAAGGTGGAATGGGATGGTACGGTTTTGTCTTCCATTATAACCCCATCAAGAGTGCTCCCAACTCAAATGGAAATATCAGAGGTGCTCTTTAGCAGTGCCTCAGAAAATAAACGCAAGATGTACTTTCTTTTTACATGGTGCTCCATACAACTATTTTTCAAATGGTTTCCCCAAATGCTTTATAGGGTTAACTAAACTCAAGACAACGTGGTACTGTGTGGTACTTGAAATATTCACAGGAGTGATCCTAGCCCAACAGATCTTATTCAACGTGGGTAGATTCATGGCCAAAAGGAAAGTACAAATCCTTCAATAACTTTAGGAAAAAAAAAAAAAACTGTGGTAATGATCAGCTGGGAAGTCTTTGAGGGACTTAAGTGGTGACCTGGCAGCTAGCTTTGGTCAGAGTAAAGACGCTAATCCTCCAGGGTTAAATACAAGCTGTTGGAAAGATCCTGAGCCACTTGAAATCATCCTATTTATTAAAAATGATTAGGAGGCTTGAGGAAGTGAACATAAAGGTGATGCAGTTTGCCAGGTAAATAGGCTTAATAGTGAGCTTCCTTTATCCATGCTCCACCAGGCTGACTCTCAAAGGGAGTTGCTGTCTGACTTGCTGGCTGACTGCCAAGTTTATTGGTCTTGCTGCCAGATGTGTTTTGGCTCAGGGGGAGGTAGAAAGCTTAAAATGCCTGACAATATGCTGTGCTGTACTTAGATAAGGCAGGCAGTCACAAAGTGTCAGACTTCCAAAAGTCACCCAAACATCACTTAACTGAGTGACATTATTCAGAAAAAGTACCGGAGTTCTCACTCCAGTACTATCTTGGGACCTCTAGGTTTTCAAAGGAAAGCCAATTCAGTAAATTATTCCTTTTATCAATCTAATCGATGAAAAGATATTTGAGGTGAAATAAAGCAATGTGTTTAAAAAGAAAATTAGCCTAGTGACAAGAATAGGCACTTGGGAGGTTATAAGCTCTGTTAACAACAACAGGAAGTTACAGAAATTTGAGTTCTACATCCACGTGACCTTGGGCAAATTAAATTACCTGTTGTGAATCTTGGCCTCTATATTTAATAGTAATAATATTAAATATTAAATAACCAATAATACTATTCCTGATAACCCTGCTAAAAGTACAACCTATCCAATGTTCCATATCTCTCTTTTCTTTGTTTTTCTCTATAAATCTTATCATCATTATATACAATATATAATTTGCTTTTTATTTATTTATTTTTTGTTTGTTTCCCCTCTCCAGTAAAATGTAAGCTTTGTGAGAAAGAGTATTTATGTCTGTTATACCAACAGCTATATCTCTAGGGCCTATAATATTACTTAACACATAGTAAGGGATCATATTTATGTTTGTTAAATAGATACATGAATTTCTTCTTCACAGGTTCTTGTACAAATAAAATGAAGTGAACAATGTAAAGAAACAATTACATACCACCCAATTAGTATTACTCTCCTCTTTCATACTGTTGACAGATATCTTCTTTATAAGAGTATAGATAGATTTGCCACGCTGTCATATTGTGAGTTCTGAGGATTTTTGTTATTTTTAGGTGCCCTCGAGTCTGTTCCAACTCAGAGCCATTCTATCTACAACAGAACAAAACACTGCCCAGTCCTGTGCCATCCTCACAATCGTTGTTATGCTTGAGCTGTGGCAGCCACTGAATCAATCCATCATGTCAAGGGTCTTCCTCTTCTTTGCTGATCCTCTACCTTACCACTTATGATATCTTCTCCAGGGACTGAGCTCTCCTGATAACATGTCCAAAGTACATGAGATGAAGTCTTGCCATCCTTGTTTCCAAGGAGCAGTTTGGCTGTACTTCTTCCAAGACAGGTTTGTTTGTTCTTCTGGTAGTCAATATTCTTCACCAACATTATAATTCAGAGGTATCAATTCTTTTTCTGTCTTCCATATTCATTGTCCAGCTGTCTCATGAATAAAAAGTGATTGAAAATATCATGGCTTGGGTCAGGTGCACCTCAGTCCTCAACACTTTACAGAGGCCTTTTGCAGCAGATTTGCCCAATGCAATACATCATTTGATTTCTTGACTGTTGCTTCCATGGGTTTTGATTGTGAATCCAAGTAAAATGAAATCCTTTACACACTCAATATTTTCTCCATTTCTCATGATGTTGCTTACTGGCCCAGTTATGAGGTTTTTATTTTCTTCATGTTGAAGTGCAATCCAAGCTCAAGGCTGTAGTCTTTGATCTTTATCAGTAAGTGCTTAAAGTCTTCTTCAATTTCAGCAAGGAAGGTTGTGTCATCTGCATAACACAGGTTGTTAATGAGTCTTCCTCTAATCCTGATGCCAAGTTCTTCTTCGCATAATCCAGCTTCTCAAGTTATGTGCTCCGCATACAGACTGAATAAGTATAGTGAAAGGATACAATCCTGATGCATACCTTTCCTGATTTCAAACTATGGAGTATCCTTTTGTTCTGTTCAAACAACTGCCTCTTGGTCTACGCATGAGCAAGCACAGTTAAGTGTTCTGGAATTCCCATTGTTCACAGTGTTATCCATAATTTGTTACGATCCACACAGACACATGCCTTTGCATAGTCAATAAAACACAGGAAAATATCTTTCTGGTATTCTCTGCTTTCAGCCAGGATCCATCTGACATCAGCAATGACATCCCTCCTTCCATATCCTATTCTGAATCTGGCATGTATTTCTGGGAGTTCCCTGTCAATGTACTGCTGCAAATGCTTTGGAATGATCTTCAGCAAAATTTTACTTGATGTGATGTTAATGATATTGTTCAATAATTTCTGCATTCTGTTGAATCATCTTTCTTTGGAATGGGCACAAATATTGATCTCTTTTAGTCAGTCGGCCAGGGAGCTGTCTTCCAGATCTCTTGGACTAGAAGAGTGAATGCATCTAGTGCTGCATCTGTTTGTAGAAACATCTCAATTGGTATTCCATCAACTCCCGGATCCTTGTTTTTCAGTGCAGCTTGGACTTCTTCCTTCAATAGCATCAGCTCTTGATCATATGCTACCTGAACTTTGACCAATTATTTTTGGTACAGTGACTCTGTGCAGTCCTTCCTACTTTTTTGATGCTTATTGCATTGTTCAGTATTTTGTCCACAGACTACTTCAATATTGCAATTCAAGGCTTGAAATTTTTCTTCAATTCTTTCAGCTTGAGTAATGCTGAGCGTGTTCTTTTGGTTTTCTATTCCAGGTCTTTGCACATTTCATTACGTACTTTATTTTCTCCAGCTACTCTTTGAACTCTTCTATTCAGCTCTTTTACTTCATCATTTGTTACATTCATTTTAGCTACTCTACATTCGAGGGCAAAATTCAGTCTCTTCTGACATCCATTTTGGTCTGAGGATGCAGTTACCTACTTTATAAATCTCTACATATTCAGAGGATCCCTGGTGATGCAGTGGTTAAAGTAATAGACGGTGAACCTATAGGTTGGCAATGGTTCTGTGGGAGAAAGATGTGGCACTCTGTTTCTGTAGAGATTTACAGCCTTGGAAATCTTATGGGGTCTCTATGAGTCAGAATCTACTCTATGGCAGTGGTTTTTTTTGTTCTACATATTCAACTCCTACCAGAGAGCTTGGCACAGTATTAAATAACTAGCCTATTAATGTATGAGTGAATAATATTGTAATAGGTATACTATTATTAATAAATAATTGAAGCAGCAAATAAAAATCATCAGAAATATAAGCATACCTGAAGGTTAAAGTACCCCCCTGTAATGAACAAAAGTAATAGAATTATTATTCAGTTTCTTGGCAAAATAGTCTACAGATTTCTTTAGTTTTTCCAGAAGCAAAGCAGCATATTTTGTAAGTCATTTTAATTTTAATTAAAAATTAAATTTTAATTTTCTTCATTTAACCTGTTTTTCTTCAAAGGAGTAATGTACTGTTCCATTCATGTTGATTTCATAAATATTTATCACAGCCCCTTGAATGTAGTAGGTGCTTGTCTTATAGGAAAAATGATCCAGGTATATTTTTGATCTGAGTACTTACTCTTTCTTCCTTTGAAATCAACCTGCTAAAAATAAAAATAAAAGGTAACAGCATTATTTTATTAATCTCTACAACCCACCGGCATATAATAAAATTTAATGATGACAGAGGGAAGAGTGAAGGGCCATGGTTTTGACTAGATTTACCTGTTTGGTACAGATGTACATTAGGGGACTTTCACATCCTCAGCTGCAGTTGCTAAGAGGAAATTCAAAAGATAAGAAGTCATAATCTTGGAAAACCATAGAAATATAGCCGGTATTCTAGATAATCCTGCATAAAAAAATAGTTATATTAACATAATGAGTAAAGTATTAGAATCAGTCCAACACAAGTAGCCCTCAGAGCTCCTAAGAATTGGGGAATTGGCATCAGTGAAGTCTACCAGGAGTTATATAGGGGGGTGTTGTCCAAAAGCAGGAGTGAATTTAGATGGAACATGTAGTACAGAGGAGTTCTGGGGTTGTGCAAATGGTTAACACACTTGGCTGCTAACCAAAAGGTTGGAAGTGTCAGTCTTCCCAGAAACACATGGGAACAAAAGCCTGGCAATCTACTTCTGAAAAACCAGCCATTTAAGACCCTATGGAGCACAGTTCTAATCCAACACACACAGAATCAACTCAACAGCAATAGGTTTGGTTTGGATGAGGTTGAGTAAATTAGAAAGATGATGACAAGATTTCAGTTGTAGAAGTCCTAAAATTCTACATAGCTCATTGAGGAAGGGAAATAAAGTAAAATTTAGTTGTTAGGACTGAAGATCCAAGATAATTATTAGCAAGGGTGATTGTGCTGATTCCAAACTGTCCTTCAGTTCTTATAAATTCATAATAAGTTTAATACTAGGAAAAGTCTGAAATGGGTGTAAAATGGTTATAGCCTTTAAATAAACTTGTTAGGTCTCCTGAAACATAAGGTATAGCAAGTTTAAAAGAGTTGCCTAATGATATTTAATAACTGACAAATAGAGTTAAACTTGAGTCTGCAAAGAATTCTTGCAAGAAAAAAAATGTTATAAATTTAGATTTCTTAAGAACACATACATAAAGATAACTGCATACATTTTTAAGTTTTGAAAATAATTTTTATCTTGAAATAATTTTAAATGACAAAAGTTGATAAATACAAATATCTTTTTTTTTTCTTTCTCTGAGACATTTGAGAGATCCACTTGACAGTAAGTTGCTGATATGATGGCTCTTCATTACTAAATATTTTTTGTGTAAATTCTACAGACAAGGATATTATTCCACATAATTACAACTTTGAAAACCAGAAAATTAATTTTTATACATTACTAATATTTAACCCATAGTGGTTATTGTTGTTAGGTGCCATCAAGTTGGTTCCAACTCATACAGACCCTATGCATAACAGAATGAAACACTGCCTGGTCCTGCTCCATCCTTACAATTGTTATGCTTGAGCTCAGCGTTGCAGCCACTGTGTCAGTCCACCTCATTGAGGGTCTTCCTCGTTTCCGCTGACCCTGTACTCTGCCAAGCATGATGTCCTTCTCCAGGGACTGATCCCTTCTGACAACATGTCCAAAGTATGTGAGATGCAGACTCGCAATCCTTGCTTCTAAGGAGCATTCTGGTTGTACTTCTTCTAAGACAGATTTGTTTGTTCTTTTGGCAGTCCGTGGTATATTCAGTATTCTTCGCCAACACCACAATTCAAAGGCGTCAACTCTTCTTCGGTCTTCCTTACTCATTGTCCAGCTTTCACATGCATATGATGCGATTGGAAGTACCATGGCTTTGGTCAGGCACACCTTAGTCTTCAAGGTGACATCTTTGCTCTTCAACACTTTAAAGAGGTCCTTTGCAAGAGATTTACCCAATGCAATGCGTCTTTTGATTTCTTAACTGCTGCTTCCACGGCTCTTGATTGTGGATCCAAGTAAAATGAAATCCTTGACAACTTCAATCTTTTCTCCATTTATCATAATGTTGCTCATTGGTCCAGTTGTGAGGATTTTCATTTTTTTTATGTTGAGGTGCAATCCATGCTGAAGGCTCTGGTCTTTGATCTTCATTAGTAAGTGCTTCAAGTCCTCCTCACTTTCAGCAAGCAAGTTTGTGTCATCTGCATAACGCAGGTTGTTGATGAGTCCTCCTACAATCCTGATGCCCCGTTCTTCATATAGTCCAGCTTCTCAGATTATTTGCTCAGCATACAGACTGAATAAGAATGATGAAAGAATGCAACCCTGACGCACAGCTTTCCTGACTTTAAACCAATCAGTATCCCCCTGTTCTGTCCGAACAACTGCCTCTTGATCTATGTAAAGGTTCTCATGAGCACAATTAAGTGTTCTAGAATTTCCATTCTTTGCAATGTTACCCATAATTTGTTACAATCCACACAGTCGAATGCCTTTGCACAGTCAATAAAACATAGGTAAACATCCTTCTGGTATTCTCGGCTTTCAGCCAGGATACACCTGACATCAGCAATGATATCCCTGGTTCCACATCCTCTTCTGAAACCGGACTGAATTTCTGGCAGTTCTCTGTCAATATACCACTACAGCCATTTTTGAAAGATCTTCAGCAAAATTTTGCTTTCGTGTGATATTAATGATATTGTTCTATAATTTCCACAGTCAGTTGGATCACCTTTCTTGGGAATAGGCATAAATATGGATCTCTTCCTGTCAGTTGACCAGGAAGCTGTCTTCCATATTTCTTGGCATAGATGAATAAGCACCTCCAGTGCTGCATCTGTTTGTTGAAACATCTCAATTGATATTCCACCAATTCCTGGAGCCTTGTTTTTCGCCAATGCCTTCAGAGCAGCTTGGACTTCTTCCTTCAGTACCATCAGTTCCTGATCATATGCCACCTCTTAAAACGGCTGAACATCGACTAATTCTTTTCAGTGTAATTGCTCTATGTATTCCTTCCATCTTCTTTTGATGCTTCCTGCGTCGTTTAATATTTTCCCCACGGAATCCTTCACTATTGCAACTCGAGGCTTGAATTTTTTCTTCAATTCTCTCAGCTTGAGAAACGCCGAGCGTGTTCTTCCCTTTTGGTTTTCCATCTCTAGCTCTTTTCACACATCATTATAATACTTTGTCTTCTCTAGAGGCCCTTTGAAACCTTCTGATCAGTACTTTTGTTTCATCAGTTCTTCCTTTCGCTTTAGCTCCTTGACATTCAAGAGCAAGTTTCAGAGCCTCCTCTGACATCCATCTTGGTCTTTTCTTTCTTTCCTGTCTTTTCAATGACCTCTTGCTTTCCTCATGGATGATGTCCTTGATGTCATTCCACAACTCATCTGGTCTTCAGTTACTAGTGTTCAATGCTTCAAATCTATTCTTGAGATCATCTCTAAATTCAGGTGAGATATACTCAAGGTCATATTTTGGCTCTTGTGGGCTTGCTCTGTTTTTCCTCAGTTTTAGCTTGATCTTGCATATGAGCAATTGATGGTGTGTTCCACAGTCGGCCCTTGGCCTTGTTCTGACTGATGATATTGAGCTTTTCCATCATCTCTTTCTACAGATGTAGTCAATTTGATTTCTGTGTTCCATCTGGTAAGGTCCATGTGTACAGTGGCTGTTTATGGTGGTGAAAGAAGGTATTTGCAATGACGAAGTCGTTGGTCTTGCAGAATTCTATCATTTGATCTCTTGCATTGTTTCTATCACCAAGGCCTTATTTTCCAACTACTTATCCTTCTGCTTTGTTTCCAACTTTTGCAATCCAATCACCCTAATTATCAATTCATCTTGATTGCATGTTCGATCAATTTCAGACTGCAGCAGCTGATAAAAAATCTTCTGTTTCTTCATCTTTGGCCCTAGTGGTTGGTGCGAAAATTTGAATAATAGTCGTTTTAACTGATCTTCCTCATAGGCATATGGATATTATCCTATCACTTAGCGTTGTACTTCAAGATAGATCTTGAAACGTTCTTTTTGACGGTGAAGGCAATGCCATTCCTCTTCAAGTCGTCATTCCCACCATAGTAGGCTATATGATTGTCCAATTCAAAATGGCCAGTACCAGTCCTTTTCAGCTCACTAATGCCTAGGATATCGATGTTTATGTATTCCATTTCATTTTTGATGATTTGCAATTCTCCTAGATTCATACTTTGCACATTCCAGGTTCTGATTATGAATGGATGTTTGCAGCTGTTTCTTCTCATTTTCAGTTGTTCCACAACAGCAAATGAAGGTCCTGAAAGCTTTAACTCCACCCATGTCATTAAGGTCGACTCTACTTTAAGGAGGCAGCTCTTCCGCAGTCATCTTTTGAGTGCCTTCCAACCTGGGGGGCTCATCTTCCAGCACTATATCAGACAGTGTTCTGCTGCTATCCGTAAGGTTTTCACTGGCAAATGCTTTTCAGAAGTAGACTGCCAGGTCCTTCTTCCTAGTCTGTCTTAGTCTGGAAGCTCAGCTGAAATCTGTCCTCCATGGGTGACCCTGCTGGTATCTGAACACCCGTGGCACAGCATCCAGAATCAGAGCAACATGCAAGCCCCCACGGTAGGACAAACCGACAGACACGTGGGGGTTAACCCATAGACCTCATTCAAATTCAATAATGCTGTCTATAGAAGAATGAGTTAATCTCAGATCATGTGTTGCATATTTGTCACATCTCTTTATTATTCTTCAGTCTAGAACAGCTTTTCAGTTTTTCCTTGACTTTCATGATCTTGAGACATTTATCAGTTACATGAATTGTTTTAGAGAATTCAATTGGGTTCATCTGACCTTTGGTCATTATTAGTTTCTATGCATTTGTGGCATATTTATCACAGGTGTGAAGCTGTGGTCTTTACATTGGGCCTATAAGTAGCACGTGATTCCAATTTGTCCCATTACTTGTCATTTTTGTTCCCTTGATTACTTTTGGTGTCTGCCATTTTTTTCTTTTGTAAGATTAGTATTTTTTCCCTTTGTAACAAGTATTTTGATGAGAGGTACTTTAAGAATACATAACTATGCTACTATTTTTAGAATCCACTGATTTTTTTTCAAACTGATGAATCGTTACTATAATGGTTGAAGAAAAGACCAAAATGGATGTCAGAAGAGACTCTGAAACTTGCTCTTGACTTCCAGTGGCTAAAGTCAACAGAAGAAATGATTACGTAAAAGAGCTGAACAAAAGTTACAAAGGACAGCTGGAGAAGACAAAGTAAAGTATTATAACGATATGTGCAAAGACTTGGAGACAGAAAGCCAAAAAGGATTTCAGCATTTCTCGAGCTAAAAGAACTGAAGAAAAATTCAAGCCTTGAGTTACAATATTGAATGGTTCTACAGCGAAAATATTAAATGATGCAGGAAGCATCAAAGGAAGATGGAAGAAATACACAGAGTCATGTACCAAAAAGAATTGGTCAACATTCAACCATTTCAGGAGGTAACATATAATCAGAAACCCGTGATACTGAAGGAAGAAGTCCAACCTGCACTGAAGGCACTGACGAAAAACAAGGCTCCAGGAACTGACAGAATACCAACTAAGATGTTTCAAAAAATGGATGCAGCACTGGAAGTGCTTACTGGTCTATGCCAAGAAATTTGGAAGAGAGCTACCTGGCCAATCGACTAGAAGAGATTCATATTTTTGCCTATTCTCAAAAAAGGTGATCCAACCAAATGCAGAAATTATTGAACAATATCATTAATATCACGTACAAGTAAAATTTTGTTGAAGATAACTCAAAAGCAGCTGCAGCACTATATTGACAAGAAACTGCCAGAAATTCAAGCTGAATTCAGAGGAAGATGTAGAACCAGGCATATCATTGCTGATGTCAGATGGATCCTGGCTGAAAGCAGAGAATACTAGAAGGATGTTTATCTGTGTTTTATTGACTATGCAAAGGCATTCAACTGTGTGCATCATAACAAATTATGGATAAAATTGCAAAGAATGGAAATTCCAAAACAATTGTGCTCATGAGGAAACAGTACATAGATCAAGAGGCAGTGTTCAAAAAGAACAAGGTGATACTGAGTGGTTTAAAGCCAGCAGAGGTGTGTATCAGGGTTGTATGCTTTCACCATGCCTATTCAATCTGTATGCTTAGCAAATAATCTGAGAAGCTGGACTATATAAAGAAGAATGGGGCATCAGGATTGGAGGAAGACTCATTAACAGCCTGGGTTATGCAGATGACACAACCCTGCTTGCTGAAACTGAAGAGGATTTGAAGCACTAACTGATGAAAATCAAATACCACAGCCTTCAGTATGGATTATACCTCAACATAAAGAACACAAAAATCCTCACAACTGGACCAATAAGCAACACCACAGTAAATGAAGAAAAGATTGAAGTTGTCCATTATTTAATTTTACTTGGTTTCACAATCAACACCCATGGAAGCCAAAGTTAAGAAATCAAATGATGCACTGCATTGGGCAAATCTGTTGCAAAAACTTCTTTGAAGTGTTAAAAAGCAAAGACTTCTCCTTGAAGAAGTAGGTGCGTCTGACCCAAGCCATGGTGTTTTCAATTGCCTCATATGCATGCAAAAGCTGGATGATGAATAAGGAAAATAAAAAAAAAAATTGATGCCTTGGAATTGTGGTGTTGGCAAAGAATATTGAACATACCATGGACTGCCAAAAGAACTAACAAATCTGTTTTGGAAGATGTACAACCAGAATGTTCCTTAGAAGCAACCATGGCAAGACTACGTCTTCCATAATTTGGATGTGTTATCAGAAGAGACTAGTCTCTGGAGAAGGACATCATGCTTGGTGAAGTAGAGGGTCAGTGAAAAAGAGGAAGACCCTCAACATGATGAATTGACATAGTGGCTGCTACAATAGGCTCAAGCATAACAATTGTGAGAATGGCGCAGGACTGGGCAGATTTTCATTCGGTCGTACATGGGGTTGCTATGAGTCAGAACCGACTCGACGGCACCTAAGAACAGCAACATTATGGTTTCCCTGGTTGTGCAATGGTTAAAACACTCGGCTGTTAACTAAGGGAGGTTAGTGGTCCAAACCTACCAGTTGCTTTGCAGAAGAAAGATGGGAGAGCTCTACTCTGTCCTGTAGGGTTGCTATGATTCAGAATCAAGTCAAAGTCATTGGATTTGGGTTGATTTTTTTGTTTGTTTGTTTTCTTATGGCTGCCAAATGGTAATTTTCTAATTCCATCATTTCTTTTACGATTATTTGTTGTATTTTACTATAAGAATTATCTTTCTGTTCTCCTCATTCATTCATTGATCCCATCCACTCATTTATATCAGTATGAAACCATAGATTAATATTTTATTCAATTGGTTATTTATTTCAATGTACAAATTATTATAGGTTTTGTTCAATAGGAGCCTACTCAAACTTGCTCCTGTCTTTTTGACACGTTTTCATCATTCTTTGATTTGTCTTTTCTCCAAAGAGCTCTGGATCCTGTTTGTAGGGAACTATATTTAGAAACCAAATACAACACTAAGTATTGGACAAAGCTAGGGTATAGATGTATGCATACACACACACATACTTCATACCTGTATTTATTTTGCTGTACTTATTTCTATACGAAAAATCAAGAGTTCACACCAACCCCTCTAATTCCAATCCACCACTGTAAGGTTCATCCTATTGTTACCTTTTTCCTATTTGTATTCCTTTCTCTGACAGTGAGAAAGCTAGCTCCCATTATCCTTAATATAATTACTTAGTCCTCCTAGGATGTAACCAATCCCTACCCCCCATTAAGACCTCCACTTCCTGCTTGGACTATGATACGTAGGCTGAACCTTGGCCACCTCTAACCTCTCCACTTCCCACCTTATCCCCCACTTCCTGGAGTGGATGCCCATCTCAGGCCTCACCTAATCATTTTTTGACTTAATTATTAGGAAGGAAGGGAGAAAGAAAGGAAGAGAGGAAGAGAAGACAGTCATTTTAAAATATAATTTTTTTTTATTATTCAACCTGGCATACCATATATTAATTTAGAAATGATATTTATTTATTTATATTAAAGTATAATTTTTTTATTCAACCTAGCCTACTATATATTTATTTTTGAGTGATAAGTATATAAACAAACAATCTGTAATTTTTTTCCTACTTAAAAAACATCACTTATCAAGCCAAAATGCACAGATCCTGGGAAACTGTCTGAATTTGTGAGTAGTTAATTTCCTTTTCTTATCTTCTGATATAAGCAGTATTTTCCCTTAAGTTATGGTGTCCCATATTGATTAAAGCTTTACCTTTCTTTTGGACTCTTTCCAAGTGAGAACCAGACACACTGTGTTACACAATGTTCTATTCCTGGTTACCCTTGATAAGGGCTGCTATTCCACATTGTCTATTAAAAAAAAACATACCACTCCTCTATTCTTTTTCTCCAAGGTACCTCTTCCTTGTTTAACTGCCAGTCTGCTCTTTCCATCTTTTTTGAATTTCTAAGGGGAAGCAAATTACAAACTGGGACTGTCATTCTTCAACTCTAATGATGAATTTGTTCAAAAAGGGATGTGACCCTAAAGGTCTAGCTAATCCAACATAGCAAAGTCTTTTCCCAAAACTTTCAGCAATGTTAAGCCCTTGAACCTTTGAAATCCTGTCCACTTTACTTACTAGAGAGAGTTATACAAAGGACCATGAATGCTCCATACACACAAATACATACACATATAGGTGCATTACATTCAAGAGCACATATACACTTACAGAGCAGTTTTTGCCCACTGTCCTTTTTGCTAATACATGAAGTCTTCACCTTACCTACTAGAATTAAAATTTTATCTAAGCTGTCTGCTGGAACTTTCCCATGACACAAAATTTCCATTAAATATGAAATTTTTATTATTCTTAAAATGCCATCTGCAATATTTTGATACTGCTAAATACCAAATATATATGTATCCATTGTCAACAGGGACCATATTGCCCCAAATATGATAAAAATTAGTTCTTGAGAAGGGAAAAAAAACCTACTGTTTTTATGTATAAACCGCAGATATGCTTGCAAGATACACACATACACATATATATATTTATATTTATATATACAAATATATTTTGTTGTGTGACAGCAAGTCAATTCTGAATTATAGTAACCTGATACGGACAGATTAGAAAAGCCCCATAGGGTTTTCTAGGCTGAAATCTTTATGAGAGCAAATTGCCGGGTTTTTTCTCTTGCAAAGTGGCTGGTGGGTTCAAATCGCCAAACTTTCAGTTAGCAGCCAAGAGCTTAACCATTGCTCCACTAACCAAACCCATTGCCATCGAGTCAATTTCGACTCATAGCGACCATATAGGACAGAGTAGAACTGCCCCATAGGGTTTCCAAGGAGCGCCTGGTGAATTCGAAATGCTGACTTCTTGGTTGGCAGCCGTAGGTCCTAATCATTATGCCACCAGGATTTCCATTGCTCCACCAGGACCTCATATACATACAGATACATACTTTGATGGCACGGGGTTTTACATACAAGATACATAAATATACATATATGTATATATATACATACACACAGAGTATATCTGTGGTGTTAAAATTTCATGGGGAGAGAGCATTAAGGAAAAAATGTGTAATAATGGGCTCCTTAGGGAGAGATAATGTAAAAAAAAAAAAAGAGATAAGAAAAATTGCTAGTGTCTATCACTTTAAGGACAAGTCCCTGTCATCATCAATGCAATAAAATACCACCTTGGATGGAATTTCACCTCTGCTCTGTGTTCTCAAGGCTTGGTTCTCACGTCATTGAAGGTGACTGGAAGTAACTCCAAAAGTTATAGCTCATTAAATTCTTTCAAAAACCTGTAAGTGTTATAGCTATCAAAGACACACCCCCTATGGGGGTAATCCTATAGCCCTGCAACTCTTGAAGAGGCGGTTCTGTGTGAAAAGGTTATGATGATTCCCTGACTAGGGAGACCAAAAGTTAGTTAGTTAGTTTATTTGTGCATTTATGTAGTTAATAGACAGAGGTTTGATATGAGACGCTAGTTCAGCAAATCTGGAATGTTGAACTCTCCTCAAATTTATGGTATAGTTAGCAATATTTAGTAGCATATCAAGTAACAATTTCATGACCATTCTGATGCTCTATCATACCTTAATTACAGAAAGCTAACAATGAGTCTGGCACTGAGCAAGAGTCTGAGGATCCAGCTATAAAACAGGCACAGTTCCTGTTCTTAGACTGTTTACCATACGGCAGCAAATAACATCAAAAGGAAACAAGCAATTAGCCATCTCTTACATGAGCTGACCTCCATATTCCTGCATAATATATAGAAAATAAACCATCTAATTTCATTGACACCTTGCAATTAATTGGCATTATATTTCCCTATAATATTGTGTTGTTGTTAGGTGCCGTCAAGTCCGTTTAACCCTGTGAACAACAGAATAAAATGTTGCCTGGTCCTGCACCATCCTCACAATCATTGCTATGTTTGAGTCCATCGTTTCAGCCACTGTGTCAGTCCATCTCTTTTTAGCTCACTCTCTACTTTACCAAGTATGATGTCCTTCTCCGGGGACTGGTCCCTCCTGATAACACGTCCAAAGTATGTGAGACATAGTCTCACCATTCTTCCTTCTAAGGAGCATTTTGTATGTACTTCTTCCAAGACAGATTTGTTCATTCTTTTGGAAGTTCACGGTATATTCAATATTGTTCATTAACACCATAATTCAAATGCATCAATTTTTCTTCAGATTCTGAGGATCCAGCTATAAATAAGATACAGTTCCTCCTCTCAAACTGTTTACCATATAACAACGGATCAGGAAGCATCAAAGGAAGATGGAAAAAATACACAGAGCCACTGTACCAAAAAGAACTGGTCAACATTCAGCCATTTCAGGAGGTAGCATATGATCAGGAAGAGATGGTATTGAAGGAAGAGGTCCAAGCTGCACTGAAGGCACTGGCAAAAACAAGGCCCCAGGAATTGACTAAATACTAATTGAGATGTTTCAACAAATGGTTGCAGAGCTGGGAGTGCTCACTTGTCTATGCCAAGAAATTTGGAAGACAACTGACTGGAAGAGATCCATAGTTGTGCCCATTCCAAAGAAAGGTTATCTAACAGAATACGCAAATCATCGCATGATATCATTAATATCACACACCGGTAAAATTTTGCTGAATTCAAAAGTGGCTACAGCAGTACATTGACAGGGAACTGCCAGAAATTCTAACAAGACTCAGACGAGAACATGGAACCAGGGATATTTCTATAATACTACATTTACCGTATTAATAAAAATGGAATGGAATTTATAAAACAAATAATGTGGACTGAAAGTATATACCACATCTTTGTTTTAAAAACTTATGTTCTATACCTGTGGTCAGAATATCACAGAATTTTACAGTTGGAAGGGATACCAGTTAGTCTATTAACAGTGTGAAATAATTGATCCTTAAAATATTTCCTTTCAGCACTATAAGCAACTTGTCTTATTCTGGGTTCTTAGAGGAGCAAAACCAGTGAAATGTATATGTAAATATTAGAAAGAGATTTACTTCAAGGAAGTGGCTCACACAATTTTAGGGGCTAGCAAGTCCCAAATCCTTGGTTCCAGCAGCAGGATGGAGACCTCTACTGGCTCACAGGATTGTGGGGGCTGGCAAATTCACAATCTGCTGGTCAGGCGGTAGGCTGAAGGCTTCTGCAGGCTTGCATCCCATGAACCAGAGGCCAAGTGGCAAAAAGAGAGCATGTTCAAGAGTCAGTGAGCTTTGCCAGAATATCCATCTATATACTGGAGACAGGCTGCATCCCCAAGGAAACTCCCCTTTCAGCTGATTGGCTACTCACACCACATCACAAAATAGCAGGTAATTACATATGGAAAAGCATAGGCTAAAGGACTGAGAACCATAACCTAGTCAAGTTGACACACAACATTAACCATAAGAGAACTATTTGCTTTAAAATGCATCAAATCGGCATCTGGTAGTACAGCAGGAAAAAAAGGGGGGGGCAGGTTGGGGGTGGAGGGGTAATTTCCAGCACTGCACCAAGATTAAACTAATATGTGATATACAGTAATCAAACAAATTCTGGACCGAATTCAAAGCTGGGCTAAAGAATAAACATGTTTCTCCTTTTTCAGAGTTCGGAAAATTATGATGGATATAAAACCAAAAAAATCCAAGCCCGTTGCCGTTGAGTGGATTCCAACTCACAGTGACCCTATAGGACAGAATAGAACTGTCTCAAAGAGTTTCCAAGGATGATAGATAGAGGGCTCACAAATCTAAAATTTGTTGAACTGTGTACTCTGAAATAACCTTCTCTAATACAACTGGCAACTATGAGAGTCAGAAAAGACTTGAGACATATAGATTCTCAAGATAATATGATTTAGAAGATATTTTCACCTCTGGATTTATTGTTTGGGGACATGATAGAAATACCTAATGTACCTGAAAAGTCTTTTGCTTTTTAATAATCTTTTATTGTATTTCCAGTGAAAGTTCACACAGCAAAATAGATTCCCATTCAACAATTTCTATACAAATTGTTCAGTGGCATTGGTTACATTCTTCATATTGTGCCAACATCATCATTACGTCCATTCTGGTTGTTCCTTTTCCAGGTAATCCAATTTCCCTGCCCCTCTACCTTCTCAGCTTTGTTTTACAGTAATTATTAACCATTTGGTCTCATATAGATAATTTTTAAAAGAAAAGCAGTACTCACAGGTGATGCTCTTTATTTTATGAGCCAACTTGTTATTTAGCTAAAAGGTAAATTCAAGAGGACAGTTTTGGTTCAAAGTTTAAAGAATATTCTAGGGCAATAATCTTGGGGATCTCTCCAGACTCAACTGGTCCAGTAAGTATGGATTTTTTAAGAATTTGAAGTTCTGTTCCAAATTTTTCTCCCATTCAGTCAAGACCCATCTATTGTGGCCCTGATCAGGATGATCAGTAGTGGTAGCCAGGCACCTCCTACTTCTTCTGGTTTGAGAGTAGATGAGGCCACGTTTCATGTAGACAATTAGTCCTATAGACAAGTTTCTTCTCTGAGTCTTGGGCTTCCTTCTTTCTCTTTTGCGCCAGACAAGTAGAGACCAATAGTTGTATCTTAGATGGCTGCTTACAAGCTTTTAAGACTGCAGAATGTACTCACCAAACTAGGATGTAAAACATAAACTTTGTGGACTATATTGTGCTAATTGACTGAGTTGCCCCATGAGACTATGGTTGTAAGCCTTCGAACTATGAAAACCAATCCCATGAGGTGACTGGTTTGTCATGGATTGAATTGTGTCCCCCCAAAATATGTGTCAACTTGGTTAGGCCATGATTCCCAGTATTGTGTGGTTGTCCTCTTATTTCTTATCTGATTTTCCTTTGTGTTATAAATCATAATCTCTACCTGTGGTTAAAGAGGATTAGGGTGATATGTAACACCCTTGCTCAGGTCACATCCCTGATCCAATGTAAAGGAAGTTTCCTTGGGGTGTGGTCTGCGCCACCTTTTATCTTCCAAGAGATGAAAGGAAAGGGAAGCAAGCAGAGAGTTGGGGACCTCATACCACCAAGAAACCAGTGCCGAGAGTAGAGTGCTTCCTTTGGAACTGGGATTCTTGCACAGAAAAGCTCCTAGGCCAGGGGAAGATTAATGACAAGGACTTTCCTCCAGAGCTGACAAAGAGAGAAAGCCTTCCCGTGGAACCGACACCTTGAATTTGGACTTGTAGCCTACAAGACTGTGAGAGAATAAATTTCTCTTTGTTAAAGCCATCTACTTGTGGTATTTCTGTTAAAGCAGCACTAGATGACTAAAACAGGTATACCTGGGAAGCATCCATAACTGTACCCTTTATGTGCTTTATTATATATTTGGATATATGTGCACTCAAAAAGCTTTTTCCTCTGTATTTTCTTAGAGCATTTGTAGTTGCTAAAAAAAAAAAAAAAGT
This sequence comes from Elephas maximus indicus, assembly GCF_024166365.1. NCBI lineage: Eukaryota > Metazoa > Chordata > Mammalia > Proboscidea > Elephantidae > Elephas > Elephas maximus. Next base: position 121,421,457 of record NC_064822.1, read on the forward strand.
TTGCCTTCTCTTTACTTGGTATTTCAAAATTATATAGCATTATGCAGAAGAAAAAAATTTGGTAATTCTGTTAAATGGAGAATAGCATGATATGGAACACTAAACATTGACATTGAAAGTTGAGTGGCATCTGAGAAAACATCTTTTTAAGCAGTTCAAGCATATGTGACTGGAATGTGAATTTGCCAAGGCCTATAGCAGTGAGTTGTGGAATGACATCAAGGACAGCATATGTCAGGAAAACAACAGGTCATTAAAAAGACAAGAAAGACAGAAAAGACCAGAATGGATGTCAGAAGAGTCTGAAACTTGCTCTTGAAAATCAAGCAATGTGATGGTTAAGACTGCATGTCAACTTGTCTGGGCCATGATTCCGAGTGTTTTATGTGATCACTTCCATGATGAGATCCACTGTGAGCAGCCAGTCAGTTGAAAGGTAGTTTCCTTGGGGGTGTGGCCTGCCTCCAAATATAAGCAGACACTCTGGATTCTGTGGCTGCCTCCTGTTCGTCTGACTTCCAGTTCTTGGGACTTGAGGTATCAGCTTATCTGCCAATCTTTGGATTCATCAATCTTGGGTTCGCTAGCCCCTGTGCCTACATGAATCAGGAGAAGCCTTGAAGTCTTGCCTGAATCTTGGGACTCGTGGATATTCATAGCCTGTGAGCAAGAGCCCTACTTTCTGACCTGCTGATCTTGGGCTCGCCAGCTCCTGCAGCTACGTGAATTAGAAGAAGCTTCTGTCCTAATCCATGGACTTGGGATGTCCAGCCTCTACAATCATGGAGCTCTTTCTTTGATATAAATCTCTCTTGATATGTATTTATGTCTTGGAGGAAGTACAACTAGAATGTTCCTTAGAAGCAAGGATGGTGAGACTATGTCTCCAATATTTTGGTTATGTTGTCAGGAGGGATCAGTCCCTGAAGAAGGACATCATGCTTGGTAAATTAGAAGGTCAGCTAAAAAGAGGAAGACCCCCAATGAGATGGATTGATACAGTGGTTGCTACAATGGACTTAAGCATAACAATGATTGTGAGGATGGTGCAGAACTGGGCAAGGTTTAGTTCTATTGTACATAGGGTTGCTATGAGTCAGAACTGACTCAATGGCACCTAACAACAACAACATATATATATTTATATGCTTTACTGGTTTTGCTTCTCTAGGGAGCCCAGCCTAAGACAAGTAGCAAAAGCAAACAGAAGAAATGATGACGTAAAAGAGCTGAACAGAAGGTTTCAAAAGACAGCCTGACAAGACAAAGTATTATAATAAAATGTACAAAGTTCTGGAGTTAGAAAACCAAAAGGGAAGAACATGTTCAATATTTCTCAAGCTGAAAGAACTGAAGAGAAAACTCAAACCTCGAGTTGCAATACTGAAGGTTTCTATAGGGATAATATTGAATGACGCAGGACTCATGAAAAGAAGATGGAAGAAATACACAGAGTCACTGTACCGAAAAGAATTGGTCAATGTTCAGCCATCTCAAGAGGCAGAATATGATCAAGAACTGATGGTACTGAAGGAAGAAGTCCAAGCTGCACTGAAGGCATTGGTGAAAAACAAGGTTCCAAGAATTGATGGAATACCAATTGAAATGTTTCAACAAACTGATGCAGTGCTGGAGGTTCTCACTTGCCTATACCAAGAAAACTGGAAGACAGTTACCTGGTCAACCGACTGGAAGTGATCTATATTTCTGCCTATTCCAAAGAGAGGTGATCCAATAGAGTGAGGAAGTAATTGAACAATACCATTAATATCACACACAGTTAAAATTTTGCCGAAAAGCATTCAAAAGTGGTTGCAGCAGTACATTGACAGGGATCTGCCAGAAATTTGAGCCAGATTCAGAAAAGGACTTGGAACAAGGGATTTCATTGCTGATGTCAGAGGGATCTTGGCTGAAAACAGAACGAGAAAGATGTCTCCTGTTTTTTATTGACTATGCAAGGGCTTTCCACTGTGTGGATCATAACAAATTCTGGATAACATTGTGAAGAATGGGAATTCCAGAACACTTAATTGTGCTCATGCAGAACCTATACATAGACAAAAAAGGTAATCATGCAAAAGAGCAAGGAGATACCACATGGTTTAAAATCAAGAAAACTCAGATAAGTGGAAACTCTGGTGAAGGATAAGACAGTACACAATACTGGGGAAGCCAGCACAGCCTGTACAAGGCAAGGTCATGGTGGCTCCACAGATACATCCAAATTGATTGAGGGACTGCATTGCTGGGCTGGGGGTTATGGGGACCATGATCTAGGGAAATATCTAACTTAGTTGGCATAAGAGTTTATAAATATGTTCCACATTCTACTTTGGTGAGTAGGGTCTGGGGTCTATAAAAGCCTGTGAGCAGCCATCTAGGATACTCCACTGGTCTTACCCCTTCAGGAGCAAGGAGGAATGAAGAAAACTAAAGATAAAAGGGAAAGATTTGTCCAAAGGACTAATGGACCACATCTACCACAGCCTCCACCAGACTGAATCCAGTAGAACAAGATGGTGCCTGGCCACCACCACTGACTGCTGAGACAGGAATCACAATAGAGGGCCCCAAACAGAGCTGGAGAAAAACGTAGAACAAAATTCTAACTCAAAAAGGAAGGCTAGACTTGTTGGCCTGACAGAGACTAGAGAAACCCTGAGAGTATGGCCCCTGACACCCTTTCAGCTCAGTAATGAGGTCGCTCCTGAGATTCACCCTTCAGCCAAAGGTTGAACAGGCCCATGGAACAAAACAAAACTAAAGGGGCTCACCAGCCCTGTGGCAGGGAATGGAAGGTGGAAAGAACAGGAAAGCTGGTAATAGGTACCCCAGAGTTGAGAAAGGAGAGTGTTGACATGTCATGGGTTGTTAACCAATATCATAGAAATCTGCCAGAAATTTGAGCCAGATTCAGAAAAGGACTTGGAACAAGGGATTTCATTGCTGATGTCAGAGGGATCTTGGCTGAAAACAGAACGAGAAAGATGTAATATGTGTACTAACTGTTTGATGAGAAACTAGTTTGTTCTGTAAACCTTCATCTAAAGTAAAACAAATAAATAAAAAAGAAAGGTATATGTCAGGGTTTTATACTTTCACCATATTTATTCAATCTGCATGTTAGGCAAATAATCCAAAAGTTGGATTATATGAAGAACTCAGTATCAGAATTGAAGGAATACTCATTAACAATCTGCAATATGTAGATGACATAACCTTGCCTGCTGAAAGTGAAGAGGACTTGAAGTACTTACTGATGAAGATCAAAAACTACAGCCTTCAGCATGGATTACGCCTCAACAAAAAGAAAGCAAAAATCCTCACAATTGGACCGATAAGCAACACCATGATAAATGGAGAAAACATTGAAGTTGTCAAAGATTTCATTTTACTTGGATCCACAATCAATGTCCATTGAAACATCAGTCAAGACATCAAACAGTGCATTGTATTGAACAAATCTGCCCCAGCAGGCCTCTTTAAAGTGTTAAAAAGCAAAGATGTCACTTTAAGGACTAATGTGTGCCTGACCCATGCCATGGTGTTTTCAATCACCTCATATGCAGGTAAAAGGTGGACAATGAATAAAGAAGACTGAAGAAGAATCAATGCCTTTGAACTGCGGTGTTGAAGAATATTGAATATACCACGGACTCCCAGAAGAATGAACAAATCTTTCTTGAAAGAAGTACAGCTAGAACGCTCCTTAGAAGTGAGGATGGAGAGACTGCATCTCACATACTTTGGACATATTTTCAAGAGGGACCAATCCCTGGACAAGGGCATTATGCTTGGTAAAGTACAGTGCCTGTGAAAAAAACGAAGACCCTCTATGAGATGGATTGACACAGTGGCTGCAACGATGGGCTCAAGCATAACAATGATTGTGATGATGGTGCAGGTCTCGACAGTGTTTTGTTCTGTTGTACACTAAGCTGCTATGAGTTGGAACTGACTTGATAGCACCTAACAACAATAACACCAACAACATAGCAGTAAGTATGCAAAACAACTTAATAACTATGAAATTAAATAATATAAATTAGTAAATTATTTTAAAATTAAAATTAAGTCTCAACATTTCATTTCGTTAACCTATCTGTCCCATGAAACTTCATCCAGTTTTTGATAAATAATTGTGACTCGTATATTAATGAGTTCACATAACAGCTTTTAATGGCAGCATAATACTGTCTGTTAGTTAAAAACCTTCCATCAAGATGGAACATGAATGAATACATTAACAAATAAGTAATTAACTCACAGTCAGACAAAAGCAAGTAAAGTTATAATTACAAAACTTTCAATTCTCATATAGTGTGTGTGTGTGTGTGTATATATGCTGTTGTATGTGCCTTGAAGTGAATCCTAACTCACAGCGACCCTATATGACAGAATAGACCTGCCCCATAGGGTTTCCAAGGCTATAATCTCTAGTGAAGCATATTGCCCCATCTTTCTCCCTCTGAATGGCTGGTGAGTATGAATCATCAACCTTTTGGTTAGCAGTCAAGCTCTTAACCACTGCGCCACCAGGGTTCCATAGAAAAACAAAAGCCTGTTGTTGTCAAGTCCATTCTGACTCATAGCGGCCTTACAGGATGGAGTAGAATTGCCCTATAGGGTTTCCAAGGAGCAACTGGTGAAATTTGAACTGCCAGCTTCCTATTGGTTAGCAGCTGAGCTGCTGAGCTTTTAAGCACTGTGCCACCAGGGCTTCATATATATACACCTATACACACATACATGTATATGTATACAGGGAGAGTCGAAATTGACTTGATGGTGCACAACAACATATCTATGTATCTACCTATCTATCTACCTATCTACCTATCTATCTACCTACCTACTTACCTATCTACCTACCTACCGATCTACCTACCTACCTATCTACCTACCTACCTACCTATCATTTGCCTACCTACCTACCTATCATCTATCTATCTATCATCTATCTATCTATCTATCTATCTATCTATCTATCTATCTATCTATCTATCTATCTATCTATCTATCTATCTATCTATCTATCTATCTATCATCTATCTATCAATCATCTATCTATCTGATATGGAAATCTGCTTCTGTAAAGATTAAAGCTTAAGAAACCCTAGGAGGCAGTTCTACTCTGTCCTGTAGGGTCTCTACAAGACGGAATTGACTTCATGCAGATTTTACGTAAATTTCAGAAAAAGGGTCCCTTTTCATGGAGGTGTTTGATCTCAGGGTTCATTTCCTGAGTCCTAAATAAGGGGCTTCTTGGATACTTAATGAGAAGTAGGTTAAGTGAATACTTTATCACTGTAAAGTTACTTTGCAAAGCTAAAGTAAATCTAGTCTTGTAAGGCTGGCAATCTTAGATACTGGTTCTCAAACTCTAGTCAATATGGAAGACTGAGCTAATGCAGAAAGCAAACAAAAAAAAAAAAACAAAAAAAAACACCCTTAAACACAGAAATGCTGGATTAAATAGAATTAAAAAAAAAAAAAAAAACTTGTGGATACATAACTGAGTTTGATATCAAGACAGCAAATACCCTTGTGGTAGGAATGAAGGGGTTTAATAGTCAGTGCCTAATCATCTTACAGGAGCCCTGGTGGTATAGTGGTTATGAGCTCAGCTGCTAACCCAAAGGTCATCAGTTCAAAACCATCAACAGCTTTGTGGGAGAAAAGACCTGGTGATCTACTCCCATAAAAATTACAGCCTAGGAAACCTTATCGGGCTGTTCTACTCCACCCTATAAGGCCACTGTAAATGGGAATCGCCTTGACGGCACACAACAACAACAACAATAATCTTACAGTGTTACTAAAAGGGTAAAAAAAATCAGGACTTTAGCTCACAAGCACTTACTTGAGCTAGAGCTTTACTACCTGCCTAAAGAGATGGAGAATGGGGACTAAAAAATTCTCTACCCGCCAACCGAAGGAAGCAGCAAAAAAGTCTGTCATCTTTAATGACTTTAGGTAAGATCTGTATCTTTGAAAAATTGGAACCCCAGTCTTTCACCTTGCTTTAGGGTCCAAATTTACCGTACTGAAGTAGCGACGGGACAGCAGCTGAGAAATTAGTATAAACTCTGTTCCAGACTCATAGGGCCCTGACAACGATGAATGGTAAACTACCCTCTGAAGTTCATCCCACCATAGAAAGCACACAGGATTGCCACATAAAGTAACATCTGCTGAGGACAAACTCAGAACCAGACATAAAATCAAGGCAAAGAAATGAACTGACACAGAGCATGAAGGATTAAAAAAAAAAAAGGAGGGTAACTACTTGAACCTTCAAAGCTAGCTATTAGAAAATAGTCTGAGAGGCCAGGCCAACATGGCAGAATAGTCAGACACTTCCTGTGGTCCCTCTTAAAACAAAGACCCAAAAAATAAGTTAATTGATTTTTATATGACAATCTAGGAGCCCTGAACATCAAAGACAAAGTTGAGGAATTGGACTGAGCGGGGGGGGGGGGCCGAGGTGGGGGGAGACAGTTCAGAAGCAGTGAAGAGGTGACAGACCTGACCTAGCTAGCACCCTGCAGCCTGGACCATTTGGCACAGGTGGGCTGAGGCAAGCAGTAGCTCTGGGGACACATTTTTACCAGGTTGGGAGAAACCAAACAGTTTGCATAAACCTCCAGAGACAGGGGAAGTGGCACTGGATCTGTGAAACTTAAGTGCAAGTATCTAACCTACCACATGGGATCAAAATAAAACTGTCCTCTATGGGAAGTGCCTCTCTTCCCCTCACCCACCCCCTCCCTGCTCTGCTCCAGTGCCAGTCTGGGAGAGTTCAGCAGCTGCTGCATCTCCTGGGCTGGAAGTGGGACCCCTTGCATTGAGCCAGCATCCTGGCTTTGAAGAGGGAACAAATATACAAACAACAAAAATAAAGAAACCACTACCTCCCCTAAGCTGAGCCCTCGTGGCTAACTGTGCCTAAAACGGTCTCAGTGCTTTGAAAAATCACCACGTCCCCTAAGCTGGGAACTCAGGGCAGGCACGGCCCCTTTGCCTAGGCATAGGTATAAGGGGTTCATGGGTTTTGACTGCCTTTCACCCATCTAGACCTGTGTAGGCCATATCAACACTGTAGGCCCTCTTTAGCATAGTCAGCAGGGTATATACCTGAAGCCTATTTTCAACTGTAACAACTAAGGGCAAGTGGCAGATTCATGACATTTGACACTGCCCTGCCCATTAAGCAGGGCTCTCACCCACCCACATCAGGAGTCTGAGGATTGGTGGCTTCACCCACTACAACTAACTACCCATGACAGGGATTCAAGAATAACTGGTACATCCCAGTCCTTATAGCCAACAACACTTGGTGCCCAAAGTCTAGCCGCAAAATTCACCCACCAACATGCTCTAGGGGACAAAGACATGCCTTCTGTACAGGTACTCAGGGGCAGCCATCAGCCCCCTACCTTGCTCAGCACATAACCCCTGACTGCAGGCAGATACCTGTGCCTGCTCCAAGCATCCCTACATAGCCCTGCCCATCTGGGATGGCAGGTGAGAGCCTGTACCACACACTCAGCGGACTATGACCTAGACACCTAAGCTGAACCCGCACAAGAAAAGTAAATGGTCTCCTGGGATCACATACCTAGTAGCAGCTCTAACAATCTGGTGACAGGAAGTGAGAGCTTCAAAGATGCCAATAATCAAAGTAGCTTACATGCCCAGCCTATTAGGACATATCGAAACAAAACAAAATGAGAAGCCAGGACACAGTAAGAAAACATACAATAAATAAATATAATAACTTATTGATGTCTTGGAGACAACAGTCAATATCAAATCACATACAGAGGCAGACCATGGTGGCTCCAGTAAGCAACTAAAATGAAGACCCAGGAAACATCCTGGAGGAAGAGACGGTCTTGGAATTACCAAAGGAAGAATCAAAAAAATTAATATACAGAGCTCTTTTTCAAGAGATCAGGAAGGAGATCAGGCAAAACTCAGACCAAGTCATGGAACACAAAGACAAAGCAATAGAAGAATTTAGGAAAGGAATACAACAGGAAAATGACAAATTTAACAGCCTGCTAGAATCCACAGAGAGAGAGAAAATAGAAGTACAAAAGATTAACAATAAAATTTCAGTATTAGACAACTCAATAGAAAGTCATAGAAGCAGAACTGAGGCAATGGAAGTCAGAATTAGTGAGACTGGAGATAAAGCACTTGACAACAATTTATTTGACGAAAAGTAAAATAAAATAATTTTTTTTAAAAATTTAAGAAATCCTAAGAATTATGCGGGACTCTATCAAGAGGAATAATCTATGAGTGACTGGAGTACCAGAATGGGGGGAGGGGGATAATAGAAAATATGGACAGAGTTATTGAAGATTTGCTGCAGAAGACTTCCCTGATATCACAGAATATGAGAAGATATTGATCCAAGAAGCTTATCAAACCTCACACAGATTAGATCCCAAAAGAAAGTCATCAAGACACACTATGATCATACTTGCCAAAACCAAAGAAAAAGAGAGAATTTTAAGAGCAGCTAGGGAAAAACAAAAAGTCACCAAAAAGGGGAATCAATAAGACTAAACTCTGACTACTCAGCAGAAACCATGCAGGCAAGAAGGTAATGGGATGACATATATAAAGCCTTGAAGAAAAAAAACTGCCAGCCAAGAATGATATGTCCAGCAAAACTATCTTTCGAATATGAAGGTGAAATTAGGGAATTTCCAGATAAAAAGAAGTAAAGGGAATTTGTAAAAAAACAATCCAAAATTATAAGACATACTAAAGAGACTCCTCCAACCAGAGAATTAGTAATATCAGATATCAACCCAAGACTAGAACACAGGACAGAACAACTAGATATCAACCCAGGTAGGGAAGTCACAAGAATAAGTCAAAACTAAAACACTGAAAATAAGGAAACAGAGATATCAATATGTAAAAGATGACAACATTAAAATAAAAAAGAGGGGCTAAATAGTGTAGTCATAGGACTTTCACATGGAGAGAAAGTTAGGGTGATATCAAGAAATAAAAGATTGTTTTAAACTTAGAAAAATAGAGGTAAATTTTAAGGTAACAAAAAAGGAAACTAATAAATCTACACATCAAAATTAAAAACAAGAAAAACATAAAGACTTAGCAAATAGAAAATCAACAACAATGAGAAAGATGAGAAAATACAGGGAAAAAATGACTCAGCAGTGAAAATTAAATGGAACAAAGCAACTGTCAACACCACACACACACACACACACACACACATCAAAATGACAGCACTAAATTCACACCTGTCAATAATTACACTGACTGTATGGACTAAATGCACCAATAAAGAGACAGACAGTAGCAGAATGGATAAAAAAACACAGTCTGTCTATATGCTGCTTAAAAGAGACACATACAACTTAGACTTAAAGACACATACTAAAACTCAAAGGACTGGAAAAAAATATATGAAGCAAACAGCAGAAAAGAGCTGGAGTGGCAATATTAATCTCTGACAAATTATACTTTAAACCAAAATCCACCAGAAGTATAAGAAAGGACACTACGTAATGATTAAAGGGTCAATACACTAGGAGGACATAACCAAAATAAATATTTATGCGCCCAATGACAGGGCTCCAAAATATATAAAACAAACACAGCAATGAAAAGAGAAATAGACAGCTCTACAATAGTAGTAGGAGGCTTCAACACACCACTTTTGGTGAAGGACAGAACATCAAGAAAGAAGTTTAATAGAGACGTGGAAGATCTAAATACCACAATCAACCAACTTGATCTCATAGACATATACAGAACACTCCACCCAACAGCAGCCAAGTATACTTTCTGTTCCAATGCACATTACACAGTCTTCTGAATAGACCACTGATCAGGCCACAAAGCAAGCTCTAACAGAATCTAAAACATCAAAATATTACAAAGCATCTTTTCTGACCATAAAAGTAGAAATCAATAACAGAAAAAGCAAGGGAAAAAAAAATTAAGTACATGGAAACTGAACAACACCTTGTTCAAAAACTACTGGGTTATAGAAGAAATGGGATGAAATAAATAAATCCATAGAATCAAATGAGAATGAAAACGCATCCTACCAGAACCTTTTGGATAGAGCAAAAGCAGTGCTCAGAGGTCAATTTATAGCAATAAATGCACATATCCAAAAAGAAGGGCCATAATCAAAGAATTATCCCTACAACTTGAACAAATAGAAAGCAGCAAAAGAAGACCAAAGGAACCAGAAGAAAGAAAATAAAAATTAGAGAAGAAATAAATGAAATAGAGAACAGAAAATCAATTGGTGAAAGAGCCAAGAAGACCAAAAGCTGTTCTTTAAAAAGATCAACAAAACTGATAAGCCACTGGCCAAACTGACAAAAGAGAAACAAGAGAGGGAGTAAATAACCCGAATAAGAAATGACAGAGGCAATATCACAACAGGCCCAACTGAAATCAAAAAATCTAAACAGAATACTATGAAAAATTGTATTCCAACAAATTTGAAAACCTACAGGAAATGGACAAATTTCTAGAAACACACTACCTACTTAAATTAACACAAACCGTGGTAGTAAAACTAAATAAATCTTAAACAAAAGAAGAGACTGAAGAAGTAATTAAAAAAAAAAAAAAAAAACTCCCAACAACAACAAAATGCCCTGGCCCTGACGGCTTCACTGGAGAATTCTACCAAACTTTCAGAAAAGAGCTAACACCACTACTACTAAAGGTAGTAGTAACACCACTAATACTAAAGGTATTTCAGAGCATAGAAAAGATGGAATACTCCAAAATTTATTCTATGAAGTCAGCATATTGATACTAAAACCAGGTAAAGACACCACAAAAAAAAAAGAAAACTACAGACTAATGTCCTTCATGAACATAGATGCAAAAATCCTCAACAAATTCTAGCCGATAGAATTCAACAACATGTCACGCACACACACAAAAAAAATGACCAAGTGGAATTCATACCAGGTATGCTGGGATTGTTCAACATTATAAAAACAATCAATGTAATATATAACATAAATAAAACAAAAGATAAGAACCACATGATCTTATCAATTGATGCAAAAAAGGCATTTGACAAAGTCCAACACTCATTCATGATAATAACTTTCTGCAAAATAGGAATAGAAGGGAAATTCCTCCACACAAAAAAGGGCTTAAATGCAAACCCAACAGCCAACATCATCCTAAGTGAACAGAATCTGAAAGCATTTTCCTTGTGTCTTAGGCTGGATTCTCTAGAGAACCATAACCAGTAAAACGTACAAATACATATAAAGAGGGATTTATATGAAGGAAATAGCTCACATGATTGTAGAGGCTGGAATGAACCAAGTCTGTGGATCAGGATAGATGCCTCTCCCAATTCACGCAGCCACCGAAGCTGGCAAACCCAAGATCACCAGGTTGGTAAGCAGGGCTCCCACTCACAGGTTGTGAACATTGAGGAATTCCAAGATCGACAGGTAAGCTGCTAGCTCAAGCCCCAAGAACTGAAGGTCAGACAAGAGGCAGCTGCTGGATACAGAACAAGCCAAAAACCTTGGCAAGGTGAGCAGGAAGCAAGTAAGCAGCTGAGGGTAGAGAGATGAAGGCTGAAGGGGAAATAAGCCACCATAGGCCCCTCTCTCACTGATACCACTCAGCAGATTCCAACATGGGGATGATCACATATCAGATTTCAACAGGAAAGGGATCACAACATTATACAACTGCCAAAACACTGAGAATCATGGGTAAGCCAAGTTGACACACAATCTTAACCATCACACTTTGAGAATGGGAACCAGACAAGGATGCCCTTTATCACCACTCTTATTCAACATTGTGCTGGAAGTCCTAGCCAGAACAATAAGCCAAGAAAAAGAAATAAAAGGTGTCCAAATTGGTAAGGAAGAAGTAAAAGTATCTTTATTTGCAGATGATACTACCTTATACACAGAAAGCCCTAAAGAATCCATGAGAAATCTACTGGAACTGGCAGAAATTTTCAGTAAAGTATCAGGAAAAAAGATAAACATACAAAAATCAGTTGGATTCCTCTACACCAATCAAAAGGACTTCAAAGAGGAAATCACCAAATCAATACCATTTACAATAGCCCCCAAGAAGATAAAGCACTTACGAATAAATCTAACCAGACATAAAAGACCTGTACAAAGAAAACTACAAGACACTAGTGCAAGGAACCAAAAGAGACTTACATAAGTGGAAAAATATACCTTGCTCATGGATAGGAAGGCTCAACACTGTGAAAATGTCAATTCTACCCAAAGCAAGGTATAGATACAGCACAATCACGATCCAAATTCCAAAGTTTTTTTTTTTAACAAGATGGAGAAACAAAAAGCAACTTCATATGGAAAGGGAAGGGGCCGCAGATAAGTAAAGCATTACTGAAGAAGAAGAACAAAGTGGGAGGCATTACACTACTTGATTTTAGAACCTGTTATACTGCCACAGTAGTCAAAACAGACTGGTGCTGGTACAACGACAGACACATAGACCAATGGAACAGAATTGAGAATCCAGATGTAAATTCACCCACCTATGATCTTTGACAAAGGCCCAAAGTCCATTAAATGGGGGGAAAGACAGTCTCTTTGACAAATGGTGCTGGTATAACTGGATATCCATCTGCAAAAAAATGAAACCAGACAGGTACCTCACACCATGTACAAAAACTAACTCAAAATGGATCAAAGATCTAAATATAAAATGTAAAACAATAAAGATCATGGGAAAAAAAATAGGGACAATGCTAGGAGCCCTAATACATGGCATAAACAGAATACAAACCAAAACTAATGATGCAAAAACACAGAAAAGAAATTAGATAACTGAGAGTTTCTAAAAATCAAATACTTATGCTCATCAAAATACTTCATCAAAAGAGTAAAAAGACTACCTATAGATTGGGAAAAAATTTTTGGCTACAACATATTTGCATATCTACAAGACACTGCAGAAACTCAACAACAAACAGACAAATAACCCAATTAAAAAATGGGCAAAGGATATGAACTGGCACTTCACCAAAGAAGACATTCAGATGGCTAACAGATACATGAGGAAATGCTAACAATCATTAGCCATTAGAGAAATGCAAATCAAAACTACAATGAGATACCATCTCAACCCAACAAGGCTGGCACTAATCCAAAAAACACAAAGTAATAAATATTGGAGAAGTTATGGAGAGATTGAAACAATTACACACTGCTGACGGGATTATAAAATGCTGCAACCACTTTAGAAATCAGTTTGGCACTTCCTTAAAAAGCTAGAAATAGAAGTACCATAGGATCATCCTGCAATCCCACTCCTTAAAATATATCCTAGAGAAATAAGAGCCATCACACAAATAGAATACCCATGTTCATTGCAGGACCGTTCACAATAGCAAAAAGATAGAAACATCCTAGGTGCCCATCAACAGACAAATGGATAAACAAATTATGCTGCACGCACACAATGGAATACTACACAACGTTAAAGAACAATGAAGAATCCACAAAACATCTCTCAACATGGATGAAATGGATGAATCTGGAGGGCACTATTGCTGAGTGACATTAGTCAGTTGCAAAAGGACAAATAAATGAGACCACTATTATAAGAACTCAAGAAAAGGTTAAAACAAAGAAGAAAACATTCTTTGATGGTTACGAGGGTGGGGGGGGTGGTAGAAGGGAATTCATTAACTAGATAGTAGACAAGAATCATCTTGAGTGAAGGGAAGGACAACACACAATAAAGGGGAAGTCAGCAAAACTGGACTAAACCAAAAGCTAAGATGTGTCCTGAACAAAACCAAACACTTCGAGGGACAGAGTAGCTGGGGCTGGGTACTGGGGACCATGGTTTCGGGGGACATCTAGGTCAATTGGCAGAACAAAGCTTATTAAGAAAATGTTCTGCATACCACTTTGGAAAGTGGCTTCTGGGGTCTTAAAAGCTTGTGAGCTGCCATCTAAGATGCATCAATTGGTCCCAACTCACTTGGAGCAAAGGAGAATGAAGAACACCAAAGACACAAGGAAAATATGAGCCCAAGAGACAAAAAGGTTACATAAACCAGAGTTTCCATCAGCCCACGGAAGAACTAGATGGTGCCTGGCTACCACCAATGACCGCCCTGACAAGGAACACAACAGAGAGTCCCTGAGCGAGCAGGAGAAAAGTGTGAAACAGAGTCAAACTCACCTAAAAAGACCAGACTTAACGGTCTGACAGAGACTAGAGGAACTCCCAAAGCCATGGACTCCAGAAGCTATGTTGACCCAGAACTAAAACCATTCCCGAAGTCCACTCTTCAGACAAAGGTTAGACTGAAGTATACAATATAAAATAATACTTATCAAGACTGTGCTTCTTGTTCAAGCAGGCCACAAGACCAAACAGGCAGCTCCTCTTTGGAGGCAGGATCAGAAGGAAGGAATGGACAGGAGCTGGTTGGATACCTAAGGGAAAGTTGGGGTGGAAAGCAGGAGTGTGCTGTTAGACTGTAGGGATTGCAACTAATGTCACATGACAATGTGTATAAAATTCTGTACAAGAGATTATTTTGAGCTGTAAAGTTTCACCTAAAGTACAATAAAAAAATAAAGAAAATAATCTGAAAGGGACTTCAAAATGAACTAGGATAATACGTTCAAAGAGAAAGAAAAATGTAGGCATGTGTTAAAAACAACCAACTAGAAATTATAGAAATCAAAGCTGTACTTATTTAAATTAATAATAAAATCTCAATGTGTGGTTTGAGTTACTGACCACAGCTATATAAAGATCTAGTGAACTGTAAACAAAATTTGTGCTCACAGATGAAACAATACATATCATAAAAGAATTTAGATATAGAAGAAAGAAGGAAAAGGTGCAAATAGAATGGAAGAATAAAAACAGTGGGGAGAAACGTATTTCCAATGATCAAGAGCTTGAACTTTAGGTATTTTCTATGAAAGTTAGCAGTAATTTCTTAAAGAAAATAGATCACATTAAATTCGAGGAAAAATAAAATACATTCGATCTGCTTCTAATATTTTTAAGTTAATTTGCTTTTCTATAAAATAATCTCATCTATCTTTCAAAAGCGGAAACCCTGGTAGCACAGTGGTTAAGAGCTACTGCTGCTAACCAAAAGGTCAGCAGTTCGAACCCACCGGGCACTCCTTGGAAACTCTATGGGGTGGTTCTACTGTCCTATAGAGTTGCTATGAGTCGGCATCAACTCGATGGCAATGGGTTAGGATCTTTCAAAAATGTTTTACTATATGCCAGGCGCTTCACCAATAAGCACTTTACCAAGATATCTCTTGCCGTTTTGATAAGCACCATATGATATAGGTACGATTCTGTCCCCCTTTACTGCGACGGCAGCGGGTTTACTGCTAAGTCATGGCAGTCTCAGGCGTGTCAGTGCAAAGCTGTTTCAAAGGATTTTCAATGGCTGATTTTTTTGAAATGGATCGCCAGGTCCTTTTTCAGGGCACTCGAACGGACTTGAATCTCCAGCCTTTTGGTGAGCAGCCCAGAGCCTTTACTGTTTGTGCCACCCAGGGAAATGACTCAACGGCAACTGGCTTACTGGTTTTTTACTGCTAAGAAAACTGAAATTCAGAGGGTTTAGCAACTTGCAAAAGCTTAGATGATAGATTGATAGGGTCTGGATTCCAATTATATTTATCTGGCCTCAGCTCATGCTCTTAACAACTGGCCAATACTGTACATTTTAAAAAGAAAAATGCAGGTTTAAATATTGACAAGAAAAAAGATTTTGAAGCAAACTAAAAAAAAAAGGAAATAAAACGACCTGGTCAAATTTCCTTTTTGACTAAAACAATTTTTAATTCAATGCCCTTTGGAATACAGATATCATCTCCAAAGCACTGTGGTGTTATTACTATTTTTTAACCAGAAATCTGATTCTCTTTGTGAGGCTGTCACCTAAGATCCTAAGAAACAAACAGCCCCTTTGAATCTATCTGATAACCTTGACAATTGAAACAAATGTTTTTTATTGCAGCAGATCAAGAAACCTCTTAAGTTCTGCATTTCTTAATTCTCTTCTAAGCCCTCTGCTTTCTTCCTGACCTCAGCACCAAAAATGTGTTTGAGCTGTAACCTGGCTTCTTTCAGTTTTCAAGATTTTCTTGTTTTGAGGGTTTAAATTGTATTCGTTTCAACATCATGTGAACCATCTGTAGTCTATAATTTTCTATGTGTGTTACAACTACTTTTATAAAAATAAGTGTGTAATATTCCTTTATTTCCCTCAATTCCTATGGTTATAGTAGATCTCGTGTGTGGGTGAGCTTGTGTGTGTGTTTGTATGTGTTGGCTTTATCTCTATGCATGTCTTTTTCCTCTTTTACGTGAGTAGAATTAGTTTCCTACTTTGCCATTTGCAAAACTCTACCGAATAAGTCCACAGCAACTAACAACAACAACCCAACAAAAGCAGGATATAATTTTATTTTTCAAGAGCACAAGGAACACGTATCGAGATAGACCAGATTTTGAGCTACAAAAAAAGTTTAGATCAATTGAGAATAATTCAAATTATATGAAGAATGTTCCATCCCTAACCCAAATGTAATTAAATTAGGAATCAAAAACAGAAAGAAATCTAGAAAATACATAAATATTTGAAAACTAAATCCCTTACTTTTAAATAATCTATGCATTAAAGGAAAACCCTGGTGGCGTAGTGGTTAAGTGTTACTGCTGCTAACCAAGAGGTCGGCAGTTCAAATCCACCAGATGCTCCTTGGAAACTCCATGGGGCAGTTCTGCCCTGTTGTATATGGTTACTATGAGTCAGAAATGACTCAGTGGCAGCGGGTTCAGTTTTGGTTTTGGTATGTGTTAAAGAAAAAACCAAAAGGAAAAGGGGAAAAGAAAAGAGAAGGGGAAGAGAAAGAAAGAGGAACAGAAACAGAATGAGAAGATGAAAAAGGGGGAAGCCATAGTGACAGAAACAGTATGTGGCCTGCAAAGCCTAAAATATTTACTATCTGACCATTTACACATATCAAGTCAACTTAAAGAAAGGTGCTGAGGAAATTCAGTTGGGGAAATATTTTCAACAAATTGTTCTAGAATGATTGGAGAATTATTTATTATAAAATTAATCTTCACATTTATTTCATCTCATATAAAAATAACTTGTCATAACAGCAAGTAGTCAAAACTAGGGGAAAAAAATGCCCCTCCGTAGGTAAATGTACAAATAATCTGTGGTATTTTCATATAATGGAATATCTTTCAACAATAAAAAGGAACAAACTATTGACACACACTACAACTTGGATGGATCTCAAAGGTATTATGTCGAGTTTTTAAAAAAAAAAAAAACTCAAAAGATGATAGTATGTGATTCCAATTTTATAATATTCTCAAAGTGACAAAATATAGTGATACAAAACAGATCAGTGATTGCCAAGGATTAGCAATGGGGAAGGGTATGGCTTATTTATGGGGCAACATAGTGGAGTTTCTATATGATGATGGAACCATGCTGTGTCCTGTTTCTAGTGATGGCTATTTGAATACTTCATAGCTATACACCAAACAAACCAACAACAGCAAAAACAAACAAAATGCTCCCAACATGGGAAAAACACAAATAAGGTCTGCACTTGAGTTAATAGTATTGTACCAATGTCGGTTTCTTGGTTTCAGTGACAACATAGAATCATTATGCAGGATATTTTTGGAGGAAGCTGCGTGAAGGGACCCCATGTACTATTTTTGCAACTTCTTATGAGCCTTAAAACTATTTCAAAATGGAAACAAAATGTCCTGATAATAAAAAAATAAATAAAAAATAAAGGTTAACATATTTGACTAATAAAAATAAAAAAAGGTGGTAAAAGAACATAAATTCAAAAAGCTTTTGGAAAATTGGCAAAAAGATTCACAACATCGACCAATACAAAGGCTAGTATAGTTATTTTACTTTTTAAAATCTTAAAAATTTGAGAGACAAAAGATAAAATACATATTAATAAGTAAGAATAAAATGATAAACACATAATTCATGTAATAGATTTTGAAATGACCCGGAAGCATATAAAAATGCTGAAATCCACTCATCATTATTCAAAAAACAGCACTGAGAATTTGGAGAAACTGAGTAAAAGATACACTTCGGAACTGTTTTTGAAGGCTTCTGTGAACCTATAGTTATTACAACATAAAAAGTTTTATAAAGCACAGACACACCAATCACCATGTATCAGTTTGGAAAAAAACGCACACACATGCACATTCTGTTAATGATATTTGTGAGAAAAAAGCATTATCACAAATTACTGGTGGAAAGGTAAACTGTTAAATCCATTTTGGAGGAAAATTTGGGAATATTTAACCAAAATACATATGCACTTGTCTTTTGAACCCACAATCCCACTTCTAGGTATATACCCTAAAGACACACTCTTCCAAGAGTATAAAAATACATAAATGCAAGGAAATTTATTGAAGCATTGTTTGTAATTGAAAACTAGTAGAAACAACTTATGTAGGAGAGTGGTTCAATAAACTATAGCACCTCCAGACAGTGGAAAGTCATGTAGTTGTAGAAAAGAATGAGGAAGATCTCTATGAACAGGTGTGGAATGATTCTCCGGATATAATATCAGGTGAAAAAGATTGTCTATAGCATGCAAATTTTCATAAAAATAAAAAAGGAGGGAAAGAAAGAAGCCCTGGTGGCACAGTGGTCAAGAGCTCGCTGCTAACCCAAAGCTCAGCAGTTCAAACCCACCAGTTGCTCCTAGGGAGAAAGACGTGGCAGTCTGCTTCTATAAAGATTACAACCTTGGAAACCCTATGGAGTAGGTCTACTCTGTTCTTTTTTCGTTCTTTTTAACTGTGCTTTCGGTGAAGGTTTACAGCTCAAGTTAATTTCTCATTCAAAAATTTATACATATACTATTTGGTAACATTGGTTGCAATCCCCACAATGTTACAGCATGCTCCCCCTTTCCACCCTGGGTTCCCTTTGTTCATTCGTCCAAGTTCCTGTCCCTTCTTGTCTTCTCGTCCTGCCTTTGGGCAGGAGCTGCCCATTTGGTCTCGTATTTGTAGTTGAGCTAAGAAGCACATTTCTTACATGTATGAATTCTTGTATTATACGCCTGTCTAAACCCAAAACCAAACTCACTGCCATCGAGTCGATTCCAACTCATAGCGACCCTATAGGACAGAGTAGAACTGCCCCATAGAGTTTCCAAGGAGCGCCTGGTGGATTCAAACTGCTGACCTCTTGGTTAGCAGCCTTAGCACTTAACCACTACGCCACCAGGGTTTCCATAGGCCTGTCTAATCTTTGAAAAGTGGGCTCAGGAATTGTTTCAATTCTGGGTTAGCAGAGTGTCCAGAGACCAGAGTTTCAGGGGTCCCTCAGTCTCTGTCAGGCCAGTAAGTCTGGTCGTTTTTACGGGAATTTGAATTCTATCTTTGTCTCCTGCTCTGTCCAGGACTCCCTGTTGTGATCCCTCTGTTCTTTAGAGTTGCTATGAGTAGGAATCAACTTGATGGTAACTTTTTTTTGTTTTTTTCATAAGAAAGAAAAGGACATAAGGAATTACACATGTATCTACCCATTTGTGAGTTATCCGTGACTGCCGAGTCAATTCCAAATCACGGTGACCCCACATGTTATAGAGTAGAAGTGCTCCACGGGGTTTTCTTGGCTATAATCTTTCAGGGCACAGATCACCAGGCCTTTCTTCTGCACCAACCACTGGGTAGATTCAAACTGCCAACCTTTAGTTTAGTAGCTGAGAACAAACAGCTTGTGCTACCCAGGGACCTCATTTGTGAGTATATATACATATATTTCCTAGCTTTACCTACCGAGAGGACCTAGAAGCAATGGCATCCCGGTAACATTTAGTACACCTACCGCCCAGTTCTTAGATTTTAAACACCATTCTCCAACAGAAGGAACCGGGGATCTTTGGGAAAAGGGTTGATTTGAGGGCACTTATCTAAAAAGGTAGGGGCAAGGGAAAGTGCTACCTGTGTACAAAGAACAGGAAGTGAAGAAGTGTCCCCAAAATAATGGGAGCATGTCAAAAGGATACAGGAGCCAATGTGAAAGAATTCTCGATTGCCAAATCTTGGAGTGTGAAAGGAACAAAATAAATAATGAGAGTAATGGATTTTAAACCATAGAATAAAACAACTATCTGTGGACTCACGTCATATAAATTAATTATTGAATGAATAAATACATGTGGAAGGTAGGATAGCTCTTCCTTATGGTAGAATTTCAAAATCGCCATTAGGCAAACACCACACTCCTAACTACTGCAGGAAAGAATCATTAATTACTGGTAAATTAGAGGTTTAAAGTATAAACAGGACAATCCTATGCTTTTCACACTTGATCAGATAATATCTGGTGTTTGTTAGAGAATTCTTTCCTGTCTTTGAAGCTGTGAACGTTCAATTCTTCACTAAATTATTTTCTTCATTTTGAAGCACACACACAGACACATACTCACTGGGCGGTAGGTGTACTAAATGTTACCGGGATGCCATTGCTTCTAGGTCCTCTCGGTAGGTAAAGCTAGGAAATATATGTATATATACTCACAAATGAGGTCCCTGGGTAGCACAAGCTGTTTGTTCTCAGCTACTAATTATAGAGTTCCTTACATCTTTTCTGAAGAAAAATGTATTAAAGTTTATTAAATAAATACATTATCACTATTACTTATCTTAGATCATGACTACATAAAATTGTCTAAGTGAGAAATACTGCGATTTAAATCTGTTATTTATAAGATGCTTTGTGAAAGCAGTTCTACAAGCGACACTTGGCAGTATCCGGAAATATTTTGTTACAGCTGGGGAGGGGATACTACTGGCATCTAGTGGGTAGAGGCCAGGGATGCTTTGAAACCTCCTACAATTCACAGGAGAGTGCCTCACAACAAAGAATTATCCAGTCCAAAATGTCAATAGCGCCAATGTTGAGAAATCCTGTTCTAGATGATAACTAGCCCTTTCAGGTGTTCCACTGGACTCCAAAATTGAATATATACATAATGTGTATCCTATATTTTATGTCATGCCATCTCAAACATATGTTACAAATTTCATAAAAAGCAATACAGTTGTTCTCATGTGGTGTGGAAACAGAAAATAAACAAACACAATAGAATTTGTTTTTAAGAAGGGCATAGTGTCTAATAGCACACAAGGATATTTTCTTTTTACCTCTTTTCCTTTTTTCTGTTTTTTTTTTTTTTCAAAGCACACTTTTTGCATTTCAGTAAATACAATGTTATAAACCAAGCTGCTTTAGGATCATAGCCCAAAAACCAAACCCGTTGCCACTGAGCTGATTCTGACTCATAGCAACCCTATGGGACAGAGTAGAACTGCCCCATAGAGTTTCCCAGAAGTGCCTGGTGGATTCAAACTGCCAACCTTTTGGTTAGCAGACATAACTCTTAACCACAGAAATCTTGCTAGTTAGTCACGCCTTCACTGTCTCCATTTCAGTGACTCTACGGTTTTCCTAACAAACTAGCATAAATCAATCTCTTTCAGGAGTTTTTTTATTCTTTCCTTTGATAAACTCTGATGTACACTCTTCCAGTGAAATCCGAGTATCATTTCTTTAAAATTGCTCCTCTCAAAAGGCAGCAAAGTCATGATTATAGTTTTGGGGATTCAGACAGCCTGGGTTCATATTCTCGCTCTGCTAGGCATTAGCTGTATGTCCTTGGGAAAATTAACTTTCTATGCTAAATTTTCCTAATATGCAAAATTAAAACAGCAATAATTTCTGTATCCTAAGTTTTTTGTGAATATTATCTATAGAGTATTTAGAATACTGTCTGGCAAATGAAAAGCTCTATATAAGTTACTGTATTATTATTATTATCATTACTATTGCTATTTTTACTTCTAAGATGCCTACTCCTTGCCGAGTAGCTAGAATTGAGCTCAATGCCCAAAGGCCTGAACACTTTCTCTTGAGAGGCTGTTTTCATCTCCGATGTCCTTCTGAAGCCCACCCAAGGAAACACGTAGAGCTGCTGTGTTTTTCCTCAGTTATAGGATCCATCCATATCTCTTTTTAGTAGAGATTTTTTTTTCCCCATAAGACTTTTTAATCAGTTTCCCTTATTCTCTCCAGGGCCTGAGATTCAAATTCTCTGGGGAATTGCTAGTGTCTTCCCAGGGCCTTTCCTACTGGTGAATATGAACACATAGTCACAAACATTAGATAGTGTCATTCTGATGGTTATAGCTAAAAAGTCTCATTACCATGGAGGTGTTTTGGAGTTGCATGCATAATTCCATGTGTTTATCAAACTTGATTTCAAATTTAGAGCTATATAAAATTTGAACCACAAAAGACAGTTAAAAATTTATTCCCACATTATTTTGTATTCGTTTCAAAGTTGGCCATCTGGGATCCTCCTTCTGCCTAGGAATAACCTCCATTTACCCATCTTTAGACTGCGACATTTGCTAAAACCTTTGCTTGGGGAACCAAAGTCTCTAAAATGTGATCTTGCTTTAAATGCTGTAATTAAAATGTAATTATTCTTGTCTAAAATGTGATGTATTAACTAAATGCATGCACTTTTGTTCTGTATGTTACATTCAGAGTGAAATCAGAACCCACTTTTTAAAGTCAAGGCCCTTTCTATTTTTGTAATGTAAAATACATTATTTTTCTTTGCATTTTGACTTGCTTTTGTTACATAAATTGATAGGCTATAATGACTATCATTTCCATTAGTAGTTTGGAGAATTGTACAATTTAAAATATGTTCTTAAGTTAGGCACAAATTTTAAAGTTCATTCTAACTAGAGTTTATTTTTATTTCTTTCTTCCACATTCTGTTTCTTAGTCTTATGGTGCATACCAGAGAGTAAAGCAGAAAGACACAGTTTGGTACATATGAAACGAATTCCACAATTACTACCTTCAAAGGACAGAAGTGAAGAAGATAATCTGTTAAATGATCAAAGAACTTTAATAACATTTTTAAGTGTGCTACTTAAGAAATAACGGTATGTAAAATATTCTAATAAAGTTTCTTTACCCTGAACTGAGATACTGGAGTCAGGAAAAAAAAAATCCATCTGAATTTTAATAAGCAAATGCAAATTATTTTTGGATTAACTATTTTCTTAGGCACATAAATCAGGAAGAGGTGGGTTATAACTAAGGGTACAAATTTGTTGTAACTGGTAACACTGCTCTTCAATATTTTCACTTTCTTTGCCTGACCTCTCAAGAATATTAACTTATTAACTGTATGGACATTATGGACTTTCTGAAACTGTCTCTAATTTTTTTTAAATAATGGAGAAATGAAGTGAAGTAAAACCATCCATCCATCCATCTTCTAATTCATTTTTGTATAGACACCCTTTAGAATTTCTAAGCAGCTACATATTTCTCTCTCTGTTAGTAGTTAGGAGCCTGTGCCATGTTTACACAATACGTAGCTGCCGTATGCATGTCATTCATTTGTCCTAGGTGTATATTCTGATTTACTGTGCTTATATGCAATAATTAGGTTACATATCTACACAACAAAGTCACTGTTTAAATAATCGTAGCTAATGTTTATGAGTCCTTACTCTGTGCCACATATTTTTCCAAGGGTTTTTTTATATGAATAAATTCATTTCATTCCACAACATCCCCTAGAGGTAGATGCTCTTCTGATTCCCATTTTATCACTGCAAGGTTAAGTCAGTTGCCAATAGCCTTCCATCTTTTAACTGGCCAAGGCAAGAAATAAATCCAGAAACATGGCTCAGAGAAATTGTTTGGAATTCCTCCCAGGAATTTGGTAATGCTATGAGACACAGCACTTTTCCCCCATCCATGCGGCACTAGTTTTTTTTTGTTTTTTTTTTTATGCCTATTTTTAGCAATTAGGATAGGGGAGATGCCAGAGTTACTCTTCAACAGACTCTCCCTATTTAGCTTGGCAGGGGAGGGAATTGATAGGGTAAAAAACCAAACCCTTTGCCATCGAATGGATTCCAGCTTATAGTAACCTTATATTACAGAGTAGAACTGCCCCAAAAGGTTTCCAAGGAGCAGCTGATGTATTTGAACTGCTGGACCTTTTGGTTAGCAGCCATAGCACTTAACCACTACACTACCAGGGCTCCAATTCTTAGGATACCTTCAATTTAATAACAGCTCTACCATTATTTAATACAAAGGCAGCCCTCCATCCACCCACCATCTATCTAATCAAATAAAAATGAAGGCTGGAAAGCAGAGGTTTTAATTGGCTTTTTCAAATGTAAAAAAAAAAAAAAATCTGAAAACAAAAATTTCCAGCTAGAATAAAGTCAGCAATCTTTGGATGTAGACCACAAAATCTGAACAGATACCATGAGGGAATCTTTTCCAATGCTCCTTTCTAAAACAAGCCTCAGATAACTGATAGTGGCAAAACTTCTCATAGTATAGGACCTGAAACAGCCAGTTTTACTGATTGAAGCAATCATCCAGTGGCAAAAAAATGAATCAACATACTAATGCCAGTGAGATTTGTTATACCTTTTTCTGCATGATATGTTATAGCCAGTAGACAGATTTTCATTTAGAACTAAAGTGCCATTTAAATAATATTTTTTAAAAAAACAAACACCATGACTTTTTTTTACTTATATTTTAATACGATTTTTAAAAGAATCTGCCCTATAAGTACTGCATCACATTCTCCATAAATAATAAATTATAAAAAAACATTTGAAAATAATTCACATCATTCCCAAATAGAGACTAGGCAGTTCTTTTAAATGACCACAGAAATATTTTCAGGATTTTCATCAATTTATTTTATTACTCAAATTCTAATTTTAATAAAAATTTTATAGGAAGGACATGGTTCTATTATTAAGGTATACTCCATCAATCTTCAAATAGCACTTAATAGTAGAATAAAATATATTTATATATATAAATACATACATATATGTGCATTATGTATGTGTTTGACCAGAGATGAAAGAATTTTAAGTAAAAATGATAAAACAGGAAAAAAGAGGAGAGAAGGAATAAATTGTGTTGATGCAAGCTTATGGGACTGGTAATAATACATACATTATTGTAAATAACACATAATGTGCAAGCTGTAAGTATAGACTTTGAGTCATTAGCAGACCGAAAAAGTTTCTTTAGACAGTAAGCAACAATGAAAAAAAAAAAAAAAAATCTGTAAAATGTAAAATGAACTGTGAAGTAAGAAACAGGATTCCCCCAGAAATACTTGGGAACTAAATCAGAAGGTTAGAACTAAGCTTTATGAATTAGAAATTATACATCTTCAGCAGAAAGTACACTGTAGGGGAAACTGGGATGCTATCTTCACTAGGATTACTGGTTGTCAATTTGATAAGAGCAAACCTTGAAGAAAGTTAATTTGAGCTGCATGGAAGTACATTATTCATCATTAGATGAGAATGCTGGAATCAGAATCAAGGCATATTTATGTTCCAACAAGTAGGCAAAGCAAAAGATACAAATTCAAAAGAGTTCTTTTCAAAGAGAAGAAATAAATGAATTTTAAGTCAATAAAAATATTAGTATATCAAAACATCCATCTAAACAGTACCCTAAAGTACAGACTGCATTATTATTGAATATCTGAAAAAAAGTCTATGCTAGGTGCTACATATATATCTTTGCCTTCAATGAGATTACAGCTTTTGTTCAATAACAATTAAGAATATTTCTACATTTAAAAGGAAAAAATTCACATTCCAAATTACTACTTTAGTTTATGAAAGACTGGCATTTCCAAATTTAGAGTTGCTGTTGGTTTGTAATAAAAAGCTTGTCAAACTGGAAAATTATATACATACACACACTTACATAACATAAAAAATATATACACATATAATTTTATAATCATATAATTACATATGTAATTAGATATAACAGTATAAATATGTATACATATATGTATTCATATTTTTATTTTTTCCTACAGCTTCAAGAGGAAGATTGAAGATAAAACAAATGGCATTTGTCATGGATTGAACTGTGTCCCCCCAAAAATATGTGTTAACTTGGTTAGGCCATGAGTCCCAGTATTATGTGGCTGTCCTCCATTTTGTGATTGTAATTTTATGTTGAGATGATTAGGTGGGATTGTAACACTACCCTTACTCAGGTCACCTCCCTGATCCAAGGTAAAGGGAGTTTCCCTGGGGTGTGGCCTGCACCACCTTTCATCTCTAAAGAGACAAAAGTAAAGGGAAGCAAGCAGAGAGTTGGGGACTTCATGTCACCAAGAAAGAAGCACCAGGAGCAGAGCACATCCTTTGGACTCAGGGTCCCTGCACCTGAGAAGCTCCTCAACCAGGGAAACATTGAGGATGAGGACCTTCCTCCAGACCTGACAGAGAAAGCTATCTTCCCCCTGGAGCTGATGCTCTGAATTTGTACTTCTAGCCTACTTTACTGTGAGAAAATAGATTTCTCTTTGTTAAAGCCATCCACTTGTGGTATTTCTGTTACAGCAGCACTAGATGACTAAGACAGAATTCAAATGCAAAATAATATATCTCCTATCTACAAATTTATGTAAGTCTTCAAATGTTAAATTGTTATAGCCTCACAAAGGCGAATAAAGTAATGGAAATTTCATTATCTTTTTTTCGCACCTACCCACACTTATCAAAGTGATTCTCTCCTTTGAATTTAGCAACTTTTTCTATTGAAGTGACTCACACTCACAGTGGTATATTTGTTCTGTATGTAAGCCAATCAATACTAATTCCATGATATCAAATTCATCACATCTAAAACTTAACTTCATCTCCATTCTTCCCTTCTTAGCTACCTTCCTAATTATCCCATTCCTTAAAGTTGAGGAGTTCTGAGATCCAGGATTCTAATAACTTGTCTAAATCAAAACATGTGCTCTCTCTACTTTAACATAAGACAAAGAGGTCCCTCCCACATACTCATTAACTTTTTTTAACTTTCCTGTTATTTCTATAAGAATTCTGTATGTCCTCATTTCCTTCCATATATATATATCCTGCCAATGTCTTAAAAATATACAATTTCATGACGCTTTGGAAAACAATGTCAAGAATTAAGAGGAATTCTAATATCAGTTGCTGTGTGTCATTACGTAGACTTAACACATATTACAACTGCCTTATGTTTTAAATTTTCTGAGTAATAAGTCATAAAATAAGAAGAAGTATAAGAATACTTAAAGGTCATCTAATCTAATTTACAAGCTATACAGGAAATACATTCTATGGCTTTTTTCTGCATATAATTCTTAAAATTCTATTTTAATACTTCCATCTTCATCGTGTTACTCATCCCACTGTTATATAGTTTTAGTTATCAGAGATTTATTTCCTCTATTGAAATAAAGTAAGTTTGCCATATTACAGTGCTGCTGCTGCTTTTTTTGTGAAAAATCAAATTTAACATACTAAACAATTTTAATCACTTTGCTTCATGACAGCACTTCAAATACTTGAGACAGCCATCAACTAATCTCTTAGTCATTTTTTGTCAAACAAAACACTTAGTGTTCTTAGATATTTCTTGTACGGCATACTTTTCAGATACATAAAATGGAAAAGAATGTTATTATTGTTGTCATTATTGTTAGGTGCCTTCTAGTTGGTTCTGGCTCATAGCAACCCTATGTAAAACAGAATGAAACACTGCCCAGTCCTGCACTATCCTCATAGTTGTTGCTGTGTTTCAGCTCACTATGTCAATCCATCTCATCCAGGTCTTCCTCTTTTTTGTTGACACTCTATTAAGCATGATGTCCTTCTCCAGAAACTGGTCCCTCCTGATAACATGTCCAAATTATGTGAGATGAAGTCTTGACATCTTCATTTCTAAGACACATTCTGGTGGCACTTCTTCCAAGACAGATGTGTTCATTTTCCTGGCAATCCATGGTATACTCAATATTCTTCACCAACACCATAATTCAAAGGGGTCAATTCTTCAGTCTTCCTTATTTGTTGTTCAGCTTTTGCATAGATATCATGCAGTTGAAAATACCATGGATTGGGTCAGGTGCAACTAAGTCCTCAAAGTCACACCTTTACTTTTTAATACCTTTAAAAGGTCTTTTGCATCAGAGTTGCCCAATGTAGTACGTCACTTGATTTCTTGACTGCTGCTTTCATGGGCGTTGATCGTGGACCCAAGTAAAAGGAAATCCTTGACAACGTCAATCCTTTCTCCATTTATCACGATGTTGCTTATTGGTCTAGTGGTGAAGAAGATGGAAAAAAGATTGGAGTTGTCAAGGGTTTCCTTTTACATGGATCTGCAATCAATACCAACGGAAGCAGCAGTCAAGAAAACAAGAGATGCATTGCATTGGGCAAATCTGCTGCAAAAGACCTCTTTAAAGTCTTGAAAAGCAAAGATGTCACCTTGAAGTTTAAGGGGTGCCTGACCAAAGCCATGGTATTTCCAATTGCCTCATATGCATGTAAAAGCTAGACAATGAATAAGGGAGGCCAAAGAAGAATTTTGTATGCCTTTGAATTGTGGTGTTGGCAAAGAATATTGAGATACTATGGACTGCCAAAAGAATGAAGAAATCTGTCTTGGAAGAAGTACACCCAGAATGCTCCTTGGAAGTAAGGATGGCGAGACTACGTCTCACATACTTTGGACATGTTATCAGGAGGGATCAGTCCCTGGAGGATATCATGCTTGATAAAGTAGAGGGTCAGTGAAAAAGAAGACCCTCAGTGAGATGGATTGACACAGTGCCTGCAATAATGGGCTCAAGCATAACAACGATTATAAGGGTAACCCAGGACTGGACACTGTTTCATTCTGTTGTACATAGGGTTGCCATGAGCTGGAACTGATTTGATGGCACCTAACAACAACAACAACAAACACTATGATGGAGATAGGCTCAGGTTGCTTTAGAGACAAAAATATTAAAAAATGCTAACCAGTCTTGGAGAGCAAGGAGAAGGAATGCAACAGCAGATTCTTGAGTCATGAATACGAGCTCTGTAGACAAATAAAGATGGAATAGGGAGCTAAGATGTGTTCAGGAAAAAGAAAGATCATATGCAAAGATATTGAAATAATGGAAAAGGAATGTTGCAAAATGTAACAGCTAAACAAAGATAAAGTACTGAAGTACATGATATGGCATATTAAGAAATTTGGAACTGTACAACCAAATACCACGTGGTATTTGGTTCCTTGGTTTAGAGGTTTAGGGTCATGGTTTCATGGGACATCCCAGTTAACTGGCCTAATACAGTGTTTATGCTTCTGTTCTATCTCTTAGTTCATTGAATAGTGCCTGAGGTCTTAAAAGCTTGCAAGCTGCCATCCAAGGCACAACAACTGGTTTCTATTTACCTGGAGCAATGGAGAAAAAAGAAGAATCAGGGATAGGAGGAGGAGGTAGATTGTGTGGCTAGTTGCCTCCATGAACACTGCCTTACCCTTTGCCACGAGACCAAAAGAACTGAATGGTGCCCAGCTACCATTACTGATTATTTTGATCAAAGATTCTATAGAAGAATATTGACCAAAAGGGAGAAAATGAAGAACAGAATTTCAAATTCTCATGGAATCCAGACTTTCTTGAACCATGAAGGCAGGATGAATTCCTGAAACTATTGCCCTGAGATAATGTTTAAACCTGAAACTTTAAACCAAATGTATCCCCTGAGGTCTTCTTAAAACCAAACAATAAATTAACTAGTAAAGAATGTCTGCCTTCAGCATTGTGCTCTTTTAAGATCTATCTATATGGGATCAAATTAACAACACTAACTCGAAAGATTAGATAGGAACTTTAGGGGTGGTGAGTTTATGTTAATGGGGGAGAAACAACTCAAAAAGGAGGGTGATAATGGTTGTATAACTTGAAGAATGTAATCAACGTCACTGAATTGTATATGTAGAAATTGTTGAGTTGCTGTATGTTCTTTTGTGTATACTCTCAAAAACAACAAAAACAAATCATAAAAAAGGGGCATTGAAAGGGTAAAATTGATAAAAGTTTATAAAAAATTGGATGGAGAAAGTGATGCCAAGGTGATTCCACATTTTCTTATTTGTTTTATTGTGTCATTCCTTCAAATGGAGTATATTATAAAATGAACAAGTTTACAATGAAAATAATGAGCTATAACTTAGACAATATGAATATTATTCACATAATCTAGATTAATTATGATTTGATAGTAATGATAAGACCAAGTCTAGTGAAACTCTGGTTATAAGGAACATGTCTGGGCTGAAAATAAAAATTTGGAAATCATCAGCACATAGGCAGGACTTCAAGCCATGAGAAAGTATAAGCTTTTTCCCACCAACTACTTGTAAACAAAGAGAAGAGAGCTGAAGCCAGAATGCTGGGAAACAAAGGCATTTTAAGACCAGCAAAGTAAGAAATGCCCAGTGAAGATAAACGGTCAGGTTATCATGGAATTCAAAGGTGGAGAGTTTCGAAAATGAAGGTATGGAAAATAATGATGTGATTTAAATAAGACAAGTAAAATTAAATATTGATTCATCTCTATTAGCTAGGGTACGTATTAAAAGATCGGTGATGATCTTGACCACAACAATTAGAGTGGAGTAGTATGTATTCAGAAACCCTGGTGGTGTAGTGTTTATTGTTACAGCTGCTAATCAAAAGGTCGGCAGTTCAAATCCACCAGGCACTCCTTGGAAACTCTATGGGACAGTTCTACTCTGTCCTATAGGGTCGCTATGAGTTGGAATCAACTTGACGGCAAAGGGTGTATTCCTCTTTAAGACAATACTGAGGCTTGAGGTAGTAAAATAAGTGTATAAGCTTCCTTCAAAAAGCACATATTTAAAATTTAAAAAGGACTAGTGGTAAGGTAGCAGCATTACCAGAGAAAGATTCTTCTTCTCTGAGACTTCACTGGGCTGCATAAGCTGGGAAACTTGTCATAATTATGGATTGACCTTCAGTCTTTTGGAATCAGAAAAAAGATTTTCAATTGTGGAACACTAAATCTTGCTATTCAAACTCTTAACAGATTGGAGTACATAAATATTTATGTCAATTAATAGATTTTCAATAAACAGTGTCACAAATTAATATTTTTATGATCCATGCCCAATTCTGATTTAGGCAATTCATTCATCCCCGTTGCTCCCACCACAGTGTACATTTATGTAACTTGTATGTACTTTGTACAGCTAACTTTTTTCCAGATTTTTATCTTATTATATGATACAACTAGTGATGAATATAGACAATAATATAGCAAACATTTCTGTACATGACACCCAAGTTTATAATATCTTAATTATTTTATTTATTTTTTTTTTACAAATTTTTATCTAGGAAAGTGAAGTGCCTATGACCTTTGACCAGAATTTCCTCTTTTGAATTGAACAATATATACAGTAAAAATCAGCTCTTTCAAGACTGTTTCTTCCTTTCTTTCTACTTTTTTAATTGGTAAACAGTCCTCCTGTTTGATAAATTCACTCCAAAGATATCTTATAAAAAAAAAAAAATTTTTTTAATAGGTAAGCCTTATTCTTTTTTAGAAAACAGCCATCAATTTAAGGTTACTTTGCATATTTCTGCTATTATAGATCCATTCAAAAGTATTTGTTTAGTGCTATCCATCTGTCAGACATCAAGCTAAGAGTCAGAGAAATAAAGATAGAGTCAGAGAAATAAAGATAATAGACATAAAAAAAAAGATAATAGACATAGTTACCATAATTATGGAGCTCACATGAGACAAGGAAAGATGAAAAATGCATATTGGTACAAATTATGATAAGTACTTTGAAATAGGGGGCAGTGATGGTTCAGTGACACAGTGTTTAACAGCTTAGCTACTAATCAAAAGGTCATCAGTTCAAATCCACCAGTTGCTCTTTGGAAACTCTATGGGGACAGTTCTACTCTGTCTCATAGGGCCACCATGAGTTGGAATCGATTCAACTAGGCAGAAACAGGTTTGGGTTTTTTGTTTGTTTTTTAGTTGTTCAGTGGTAGAATTCTTGCCTTCCACATGGGAGACCTAGGTTTCATTTCCAGCCAATGCATCTCCTGTGCAGCCACCACTCTTCTGTCAGTGGAAGCTTGCATGTTGTTATGATGCTTAACAGGTTTCAACAAAGCTTCCAGACTAAGACAAACTAAAGAGAAAGACCTGATGATCTACTTTTAAAAATCAGACAATGAATACCATGGATCATAATTCTTCTATCTGCAACCAATCATGGAGAAGGAGCAGGACCCAGGGCCAGGCAGCATTTCATTCTGTTGCACATGGGGTCACCATGAGTTGGGGCTGACTCAGTGGCAGCTAACAATAACTTTAAAATAAAAGCTAAACTATTATGGGTGATAATACTGGGAACACCTTATATAGATTGAGTGATAAATTAATATCTCCCTGGAAGAGAAAAGTGAATGCTGAGAAAGAATTCAACTGGAAGTGTGTGAGGAAGAACAATTAAGACTAAAGGATTTGCAAGAGTCCTAGTCTAGAGTCAAGAATTCAATCTTATAACAAATAATTAAAGAAATGATCAAAATGCCTGAATGAGCCAATGACTAGAATCAGATGAAGTTGTAGAGGTTCATTTATTGCTCCTCCAGTCATATTAAGAAATATTAAGATTACAAAACATTACTAACAATGCACAAACACCAGAAGAGAAACTAGATAAGTGGGAGCTGCTAAAAATCAAACACTTATGGTCATGAAAATATTTCACCAAAACAGCAAAAAAGATGACCTACAGATTGGGAAAAAAAATTTGGCTAAAACATATCCATTCACGGTCTAATCTCTAAATACTACAAGATATTGCAAAACCTCAACAACAAAAAGACAAATAGCCCAATTTAAAAAATGGGCAAAAGATATGAACAGGCACTTCACCAAAGAAGACATTCAGGTGGCTAACAGATACATGAGGAAATGCTCACAATCATTAGCCATTAGAGAAATGCAAATCAAAACTACAATGAGATAGCATCTCACCCCAACAAGGCTAGCATTAATCCAAAACACACAAAATAATAAATGTTGGAGAGGTTGTGGAGAGACTGGAACACTTATACAGTGCTGGTGGGGTTGTAAAACGGTACAATCACCTTGGAAAGTGATATGACACTTCCTTAAAAAGCTAGAAATAGAAGTGCCATACAATCCAGCAATCCTACTCCTTGAAATACATCCTAGAGTTAGGAAGACCTAACATTATAAAAATGTCTATTCTACCAAAAGCGACCTATACATTTAATGCCATTCCAATCCATATTCCAAGGACAGTCTTTAATGAGATGGAGAAACAAATCACCAACTTCATATGGAAGGGAAAGAGGCCCTGGATAAATAAAGCATTACTGAAAAAGAAGAACAAAGTGGGAGGCCTTACTTTACCTGATATTAGAACCTATTATACCTCCACAGTAGTCAAAACAGCCTGGTACTGGTACCACAACAGATACATAGATCAATGGAACAGAATTGAGAATCCAGATATAAATCCATCCACATATGAGCAGTTGATATTTGACAAGGCCCCAAAACAGTTAAATGGGGAAAAGACAGTCTTTTTAACAAACGGTGCTGGCATAACTGGATATCCATCTGCAAAAAAATGAAACAAGACCCATACCTTACTCCATGCACAAAAACGAGCTCAAAATGGATCAAAGACCTAAATGTAAAATTGAAAATGATAAAGATCACAGAAGAAAAAATAGGGACAATGTTAGGAGCCCTAAAACATGGCATAAACAGTATACAAAACATTATTAAGAATGCAGAAGAAAAACTAGATAACTGGGAGCTCCTAAAAATCAAACACCTCACCCAAAGACTTCACCAAAAGAGTAAAAAGACTACCTACGGACGGGGAAAAAGTTTTTAGCTATGACATTGCCGATCAGCACCTGATCTCTAAAATCTACATGATACTGCAAAAACTCAACTACAAAAACACAAATAACCCTATTAAAAAATGGGCAAAAGATATGAATAGATACTTCACTAAAGAAGATATTCAGGTAGCTAACAGATACATGAGGAAATGTTCACGATCATTAGCCATTAGAGAAACGCAGATCAAAACTACAATGAGATTTCATCTCACTCCAATAAGGCTGGCATTAATCCAAAAAGCACAAAATAATAAATGTTGGAGAGGCTGTGGAGAGACTGGAACACTTCTACACTGCTGGTGGGAATGTAAAATGGTACAACCACTTTGAAATTGATTTGGAGCTTCCTTAAAAAACTAGAACTGGAACTACTATACAATCCAGCTATCCTACTTCTCGGAATATGTCCTAGAGAAATAACAGCCTTCACATGAAATATATCCTAGAGAAATAAAAGCCATGACACAAGTAGATATATGCACACCCATGGTCACTGCAGCACTGTCCATAATAGCAAAAAGATGGAAACAACCTAAGTCCCCATCAACTGATGAATGGATAAAAAAAATTATAGTATATTCACACGATGGAACGCCACACAACAATGAATCCGTAAAACATCTTATATCATGGATGAATGTGGAAGGCATTATGCTGAGTGAAATTAGTCAGCTGCAAAGGACAGATATTATATGAGACCAATTTTATAAAAACTCAAGTGAAGGTTTAAACACAGAAGAAAACATTCTTTGACGGTTATGAGGGTGGGGAAAGGAGGGAGAGGGGTATTCACTAACTAGATAGTAGACAAGAATTAGGTGAAGGAAAGGACAACACACAGTACAGGGAAAGTCAGCACAAATGGACTAAACCAAAAGCTAAGAAGTTTCCCGAATACATCCAAATACTTCAAGGGACAGAGGAGCAGGGGTGCGGGTCTGGGGACCATGGTTTCAGGGGACATCTATATCAATTGGCTTAACAAAGTTCATTAAGAAAATGTTCTGATCCTACTTTGGTGAGTGGCCTCTGGGGTCTTAAAAGCTAGTAAGGGGCCATCCAAGATGCATCAATTGGTACCAACCCACCTGGATCAAAGGAGAATGAAGAACACCAAACAGTCAAGGAAAACATCAGCCCAAGAGAAAGAAAGGGCCACATAAACCAGAGACTCTAATACCCTGAGATCAGAAGAACTAGATGGTACCCAGCTACCACCAATGACCAGCCTGAAGGGAACACAACAGAGAGTTCCTGATGGAGCAGGAGAGAAGTGGGATGTAGAACTCAAATTCTAGTAAAAAGACCAGTCTTACTGGTCTCACTGAGACTACAGGAAGCCTGGAAGACATAGCTCCCATTCTCTCTGTTAACACAGAACTAAAACCATTCCCAAAGCCAACTCCTCAGACAAAGATTAGACTGGACTGTATGATATAAAATGATACTCGAGAAGAGTGTGCTTCTTAGTTCAAGTAGACAAAAAATTTTTTTTTTTTTTTTAAATGGGCAGCTCCTGTCTGGAGGTGAGATGAGAAGGCAGAAAAGGACAGGAGCTGGTTGAATGGATATGGGAAATTCGGGGAGTGTGCTGTAATATTACAGAGATAGCAACTAGGGTCACATAACAATGTGTAAATAAATTCTTGTATGAGAAACTAACTTGACCTGTAAACTTTCACTTAAAGCATAATTTAAAAAAAAAGGAAATTTAGATTTTATTTGCATGCAGTGTGAAGATATTGAAGGTATATTGTTCATTTTAGATTTCTACAAGTTCACTTTCATTATGGGTGGAGACTCAATTGAGGGAGAATAAGATTGAAAGCAAATGTGTTATTTAGTATGCCATTGCGATTGTCTGTGTGAGAAATCATGGTGACTAAAAAGTTGGGATAGAGAGAAATGGGTTGTTTTCTGAGCTATATTTTAGAGGTAGACTCAAGAAAATATAATCCTAGGTTGTATTTATTTTTGCATCACATACTCACCATACTTCAGGCTCATGCAAAATCCATCCCAGCTTTTTATGCATCTCCAATTTTCTTTTGGTGATATTATTTCACCCTGACATTGTATAAAACTCATAGGCCAATAAAGCCATGTATTCCATCTTCATCTGAGGAGTGAAAACATCCCTATAGGCTCTTTTTGTCAGATCCTTTCTCCCTAACTCATTACTTGCCTAATTTATTGATAAATAAAGCATAGTAAATTAGGTATAGTCTCCCGGATATTTTCATACTGAGGAAGTGGTAAAGGGAGGAAAGAATAGTTCATTTACCAGAGAACACCCTCACCAGGCTGTTTTTTGCCATGAGACTGTTGCTGTAGTTCTTGTTTCCTATGCCTTAGGAAGAGGATTGTACAGTGGATGGATCAAAACTTGGTTTTTTAGCACTCAGTTGATTTGGGAATTCTAAATTTGCTTACAATAACTTCACTTTTGTTTATATTAGCCAGAGCTGAATTCTGTGGTTTTTACACAAAGAATCTGATGATTCACCCGATTTTTGTTTAAACAAATGATGGTACAACTTGCTGTGGTAGAAAAGAATCGGGCAGAAATAAGTTTGTGGGGGAAATTCAGTTTTAAATACACTGAGTTTGAGGTACTTGAGGGATGTTCAAGGACATAAATGGATGCAGTTGGAAATAGGTGTCTAAAGGTTACAGATAGAGCTTTAATTAAAAATGTAAGGGTACCTATCATGTATATGACATTTAAAAGTTGTGGTAACTGAAGATAGCCATTAGAAAGAGGCCTCAGAGAAAGAAAATTTGGAGAATTGGGACAAACCCTGGGAGCGGCAACCTTTAGAGATGGGGTAGAAGAGGACAATCTGGCAAGATGCTACAGTGGAACAGCTGTCGACCTACATGTATGTCTCCACAGAACTGTATAAGAGAGAATTTCAAGGAGAGAATGAGCAACAGTATGGAATGCAGCTGAAAATTTAAGTCAAATGAGGACATAAAGTTGTGCACTCATTTGGCAACAGGAAGGGCATCCATGGCTTTAAAAAACAGGAGGGAAGAATATTCAGAGGCTAAATTGGGTATTTATTGTTTTGGGCTGATTAGAATCAGAAAAGCATTATTTTGGGGAGAGAATACTAAAATAGATAAAGGCAGGTCCCTCATTCCCACTAAGGTTTTCATAACCCACTAAGGGTCATGGCAGATTTATTCTCCCAGAGCCCTGGCAACTATGGGATGTGAATGATATTTAGATTCAGCCAAAAAGATGCTTTCATGTGAGCTTCCAATCTTGTCGTAACTAAAAGGGCAGGTAGAAATTATTCAGGGTGTCTGTGGTAATGCTATATAGCTTTAGCATCCTAAGTAAATACTTCTATGATGGGATCATGGCTATGGGATGCACCCCTTAATTCCTGTATTGGTTTCTTACCAGTGGTGTGACAGATCCTACAAATTTAGTGGCTTAAAACAGCACAAATGTATTATCTTACAATTCTAGAAGTCAAAAGACTTAAAATTAGGTGTTAGCAGAACTGTGTTTCTTTTGGAAGTTCTAGGAAGGAGTCCATTTCCTTTTCTTTTACAGCTTCTAGAGAATGCCTGTATTCCTTGGCTTGTGGTCAGTCCCTTCCTCCATCTTTAAATCAACGTCTCTCACCTCTGCTTCCATGGTTACATCTCTTTCTCTGACTTTGATCTACTGCCTCTCTCGTAAGTACCTTTGTGATTATATGGGACTCTTCTTTCAGCTTTTGTCTCAATGTTTCAGCAATTCTCAAAATAGACACATTTATATAACTTTATAATTATTATTTTTGTGAATTTGTATCTAATTTTCAATAAATAAGCATGTAATCTCTCAACAAAATACTCTTAAACATACTGTATTATCAACATAAATGTCAAATTTGAACTTAAACAAACATTGGACACTTGCTCTGGGATGCATGTAGTAAACTGTCACTTTGTACTTTTCGAAACAGACAGCCATGGCTTGCTATTCTATAATTGATCTGTTCTCAGAAGAATTTTCCAGCTTGCTATGTAGGAATTAGCCTGGCCTTAAGCCTTCATAATATAGTATCTTGGCACTTAACTGCCTTGACCCTTTTCCAAATTGAGAGATGATTTATTGATCAGAGTAATAAATGTTCTTTCCAGCCAAGAGACTTCCAACAGCCAACAGCCTTCTTAACTATATCTGATTGACCACTCAGCAATTTCATCCATTGTTCTGTTTTAACCTTATGAACTGCACTAAATTGCTTTTCTAAAAGTTGATTTGGTACACTTGGTTTGCATAGCCATGATGAAGTTTTTAAAAATGAAATTCAAATTAATTTTAATCTACAGATACCTTTTTTTTTTTTTCATGAGTAAACAGATAATTGATTTCAAAGTATTTTCCTCAGGACTTGAATTATTGTACTGTTGTAGAAAGAAACTTAAAGTCACCAACTGTCAGGAAAATAGAAAAAAACAAAAGTCTTTGTTACTATCCTTGTAGGTAATTTCTCTCTCTCGACATAAGTTGCCACAGTGGTGATCACTCAGCAGTCTGTGTTGGAAATCAGAACAGGTGACAGAGATAGAGAGTGCTCCTTCTTTGTGTTTGAACACAGATGAGCCACAGGGTTCCTGAAAGGGCTGTGGGTGTTAAAAGAAATTGAATACAGCTTATTGCCAATCAATTCTTTTTCTCTCATCCACTCACTCAGGCCATTTATATTTTACATTCATGATTCAAAGAATAAATTGTGAGAAATAAATTGTGAGAAAGAATGAATTGTAAGAAATATGTCACCAAAAAGGTACTTACTCTTAGTATGGTTATTTCTCATATAATACATAATCAGATTCAATAACTTGGGGATGTATAACCTAATTAAATCTGACAGTACATACTGAAATTAATGTATGACTTTACTGACATTAAAAATGTGTCAGCCTTACATATTTTTTATTTTTATTAATAAATAACACAGATAAATTGAAGCTTGTTTTTTACATTTTACTATAGAATTAATGTAATATATTTTAAATACTAAAAATGTATTTGTCAAAATACTGTCATTTGGAAGTTGAATCAATATATATATAAAATCAAGAGGTAAGAGAGATACCATATTTTGCTAGTGCAAGGACAATACACCCATCTCTGATTTTCATTTTATTCTCAAAAATTTGTGGGAACATTAAGCAGTAGTGATTTGTGGATAATGTAAAGAGATTGATTTTAAGTATATTAATATTTAAAAGAAGTTAAACTATTAAATTATTAATATTTAAAAGAAGTTAAAGTTCATTTAAGTTAAAGTTCATTTCTTAAAGTCATTATCAGAACTTTAGATGCAAAGAAAGTTAAACTTAAAATCATTTTCCAATCTTTGAACTGATTATTGGATTTCAGTTATAACTGAGAAAAATGCAATAAACTGCAATTAAAGTATAGCACAAACTGTTCAACCAAGTATGGAATTGGTCAACATATAAATATTTTTAAATGATTATGCATTGTGTGACAGGGACAACAAGACTTTGGTCTGCACGTAAGTTATTAAAGTTAATCAATTGCCTTCTCTTATGAGTTTGGGTAACATAGCAACCTGAATGGCAGCTCAATGACAGTAATCATACTTTCATTTGTAAAATATAAACTTTGTAAATTGTAATCAAAATGGTAGGATTTGTGCCAATTATTAAACTTTCTTAACTCCAAATCTACTTTTTTATATTTTTGGGATGCTACAGATGGTTCTCTACAAATTACATTTCTTCTTTTTTCAGCTAGCTTTTTGATAGGTTCTGCCCTCAGGGACCACAAGGAGAAGATTGGCAGGTAGGAGGAGAGAAGAAACTACTTCCTTTACTGGTGGCTAATGATCCAGCAATGACCCTTCCCCCTGGCAAGAGTTGTTCCAGCTTCCAGCTTATCTGGGCACCACCAGAGTTAAGCTCACTGAACTTCTCAGAGGTATCCTAAGGTGCCAAGTCACCTCCTCTCCTCACAATTCTGAGCCCCAGCTTGTGGAGCCACTCCTTCATGGCACCAGCAGAAACTGGGCTACACTCCCTCCTTAGAAGTCTAAGTTCCAGCTTCACAGGGCCTTGCCTCCTTTTTCTTTTGTTCCCTTAGTTCCAGGGTTTGTAGCTGCTTCTTACTGCTATTAATTCTGTTATCTCAGGTTTCCTATTTTGCCTTTTCAGCCTTGCAGCACTGATGCCTCAGCTCCCTAAAGTAAATTCTTTCTATTGAGAAATCTAAGGTAGTTATGATTTTTAATGATTGGACTCTAATTGACACAATGTACATGTATATTTGTATATATATTCACAGTACCTAGGACTATGTTTGGCACATAGACGGTCATAGTTGTTGAATAAATCTTTATTTTTGTTCTTGAGCAATCATTGAAAAAGATAAGAACATGTACCAAATGCCTACTAGATTAGTTTTCTTTTTTTTTCTTCTTTTCTTCCTCTTGCCATGTCTCCCTGTCTCTCTCTCTCCTTTCTTTATTCTACTTAAGTTTCTAGAGCAACTCAGGGAAGTAAATATTATCATCCCATATTTTACAGGCAAATAAAGTGAGTCTAGGAAAAGTAAAATGACTTGCCCAAGTAAAAAATTTACTAAATGGTAGTGAAAGAATTTACACTGTCTGGGCCTAAAGTTCAAACACTTTTCAGTTCATCATACTTTGTAAAATATTAACTGAGTAACAACAAAATATGCCACGAGAAGTTCCTTTATTTTTGCTTACTGAATTAATCAAAGAAAAAAAAAAAAACCCATTGCCATCGAGTTGATTCCGACTCACAGTGATCATATAGAACAGAGTAGAACTGGTCCACAGGGTTTCCAAGGAACGCCTGGTGGATTCAAACTGCCAACCTTTCAGTTAGCAGCTGTAACTCTTAACCACTACACCACCAGGGTTCCCATATTGTATTAGTGCTCAAAATATCCTCTAGTTTCATTTCAATGCCTGGGGATTGGCAAACAACTTTTAGTGAGAAATAAATGTTCTTAATATCCCCTTCTAATTAAAGAAATCAGAAACCTGAATATTGAAATATAGTTGAAATCAATATACGCTTCTGCTAGATTCACTACTAAGATCACAGTACCATTTAAGAATTAAAAAAATATATATATTGTTTTACATTCCTTAGCTTATCCTTTGTTTTACAAACAGAGGAAGGAAGAAGTGCTGTTTTGAAGTATCTCTTATCTATTAATTCTGAGTTAAACTGCAACCTCAAAACTACGCCCTGCTATATAAATTCTTCCATACAAAAATGTTTTATCAAGAATTTAACTCTTCAAACATTTCTTAAGCTATATCGTAATTAAATATGCACATGCAATTTCTATATTTAAATGTGTTTTTTTTTAATTCATTCTATTGATTGAATTGTGTCCCCCCAAAAGTTATGCTGAAATCCTATCCTCTATATACCTGCATACCTGTAAATATGATTCTGTATTGGAAATATTATATATAGTGTTATTTTAGGTTTTATGTGTTATTTAGTATGAATTGGTAGTTTATTTTTTGGGTCTGGGAATGCTCAAAAATTATTTCCATGTAAATTAATGGCATTTGCTTCTTCCCTTTACGCCATTTTGACTTAGGAAAGGTTTCATAGGAATGTTCTACTTTCAGGTAGCGGTGGAAACCCGCAAAGTGTTTAAGTTTACTGCTTTCTGTTTTCAGTACTATTCATTTCCAGGCAAAATTTCCTTATTTTTTGATTCAAAATTTATTTTTAGCCAAAAGTTTTGGGTAGATTTTTCATGAAGTGTTTTTAGGGGACTATATATTCTGCACTCATGTGTACCTTTTTGTTTCCTTCACATACAAATGGCAAGAAATCTGGATACAGAATTCTATGTCGCATGTTTTACCTTCACTGCTCTAAAATTTTATTTTGTAATAGTCTACCAAGGAGCCCTGTTGGCTCAGTGGTTATGTAATCTTGAATAATGGAATGTTTATTGTTTTTGTTTGTGGTCAAGTCAATTGCAACTCGTATCGACCGTGTAGCAAAAGGTCATTGGTTCAAACCCACCAGCAGTGGCTCCATGGGAAAGAACTGGCAATCTGTTCCCCTAAAGATTACAGTCTTGGAAGCCCTATGGGGTAGTTCTACTCTGTGCTACACGGTCGATACGAGTTGCAATTGACTTGACCACAAACAAAAACAATAAACATTCCATTATTCAAGATTACATAAGAGAAGTTGAAGGCAAATCTAATTTTGTTGTTGTGTGTATTCTATTACTTTTAATTCCTTGGATTACTGTACATTCCTTTCTTTTTATCTATAGAGTTTGAAAACTCTACTGAGATATTTCTTTTAGAGTAAATCTGTTTTTATAAGGGTTGCCTGAATCAGGGCTCAGACTCTAAATCTTCCTTCTAGGGTTTTGTTTTTGTTTATTTGTTGTTTTGTTTTTTGGATCAGTCTGAATCAACCTGATGGTACACAGAAACAATTATTTTATTCTGTTATTTCTGAATTATCCATGTATAACGAGTCTGTTCTCCTGGTCAGCCATTTTTCCTCTCATTGTGAACATTACTTTTATCCTTTTCAACCAAATTCTTAGACTATTTCTCCAATGCATCTCTTACACTGTAACTTGATTTTTTAACGATATTCAGTCTTCTACCTAATGCTGTCATTGTGAGTTTTAATCCAGATATCATTGTTTTTCTTTACACAAAAATGTTTCTTACTTCAAAAGATTCCATACGCATCACATGTATTTTAGCCACATTTATGCATCATCATCTTAATTTTGTTGAGAAGTCCAATATATTGTGTTTGTTTTGTTTTCATTTATTTTTGAAATTAGTTAAACAGTGATACTCTGTCAGTTTCCTAAAGTGGTCTTTTCTTTCTGGCCCCAGCCTCCTAAGACATGGAACAAACATTGGCAGGGAAGGAAAAAAAAAAAATCCTGATGTCCATTCCTAGATTACAACATTGGGGCATATCTGCTAACCAGAAGAGAAAGTGCACTGTTGAAAAATATCACTCCTTCTAATTACTGTTGTAGTACACAGGACACTTCAGAAGTTGGTTTTTTTCTTTCTTACTTTTGCTTTAGACTGCAACCTGAGAGTAAGGCTTTGCCTGCTTGTTTGCCCTCATCACCCCACTGTGTTGTGGCTGGGGTAGGCATGGAAAGGTAGTACCAGACAGAAGAATTAAGGATGAGGCTGAACAATATTGAACTTCTGGGGACTACAGAATTACAGTAAGTCAGCAGGTGATGCGAAAATCAAATGAACAAAGCCAAATTCATTGCAAGGCTTCCAGTGACTAGGAATTCCGGGTGACTTCCAGAATTGAAAGAAGCCAAACAAAGTGTATCAAATTTGGGAGCCAGCATTCGAGAACAAGGATTATGAGAATACGTGTGAGGAAGCTGGAATATTAACTTGTCAAGGAGGCGCCAGAAGAGGTATTTTATATCGCTTTATATAAACCAGCTAGAAGAGAAGACAGAACAGGTTGGCTTGGTTTTAATAGTAAGGGGAAGAAAACATTTTAACAAGTGAACACGTGCAGTTGTTGTTTAAGCAACAGTGCAGTCCTCAGATATTCAAGATTATTTTGTTCTGTGAACATGATCTATCAATTTTGGAATAATGAAGTGTTGCAAAGGTCAAATTTGTAAAAGACAGACTGCAAGAAGTGATGACTCTACCATAATCCTATTATCCTCCCTCAACTTTAATTTCATTTTATTGAGTTTAGGAATGTGAGGGTGAGAGGGTAACTGCGTTCTTTTTGCCGACTCCCATGTAGCTGCAACCCCCAGAGCATGGCATTACATTCGAGAACTACAGTAATTGCATTAGTAATGAAAGAATGTCACCCACGCGAACAGCAGCTTCGCATGTACATTGTGGCTATCAGCTAAAATGGTTGGGAACTAATCCTTTAACTCTTTCTGACTTGTAGGTTATTTTTTGGCTGTGACGTCTCAACTAACTAAACTAAATATTTCATTTTCTTGTTTAAATCCTGTTTTTAAAAATATATATATTTAAAGAGGCTTACCAGCTATAGGTTATTGTAAAATGTAAAAGAGAATCAAGAGCAAGGTAAAAAAGTAGAATAGAAAATAAAAGATGAAGCAAGGGTTAAGGTTTAGTAGTGAAAATCTATGCCACGTAAATTTTTCTGTTTTATTAGTACTATTATTCTTCAGTCCAAAGCAGAAAACAAAATGTACATCGTTTCTTGTAATTCTCCATTGCCAAGTAATTATACAATTTCAGTGAAGCTAAGGAGAGAAAACACGAAAAATGTATTTGAAGCCTCATGCTTATCTTAGAGATTCCTGCAAATCCTTTCTTTTTCATAATATGTACAGTTCTGTTTTAATATTTTACAAGTTTTAAATTATTATCCATTAGAGAAAACAAACTAATATTCATCTCATGCCATCTTTGACTTAGCCTACCTACTCATTGTGGTTAAGTGCTACGGCTGCTAACCA
Organism: Elephas maximus indicus; assembly: GCF_024166365.1. Classification (NCBI taxonomy): domain Eukaryota; kingdom Metazoa; phylum Chordata; class Mammalia; order Proboscidea; family Elephantidae; genus Elephas; species Elephas maximus. The sequence continues at coordinate 121,465,926 of NC_064822.1, forward strand.
AAAAGTTGATAGTTCAAATCCACCAGGCTCTCCTTGGAAACTGTATGGGGCAGTGCTACTCTGTCCTACAGCATTGCTATGAGTCAGAATCGACTCAGTAGCAATGGGATTGGTTTTTTGGTACTGTTACCTTACCATATACCTCACTTTGCTACAAAAGACACTATAAAGTTCACAACGTCCACAAAATGAACAAGTTGTGTTGAAGAGGCTTTCCTTTTCTAACCTTAAAACTCAAGATAAATTTTTCATTATTTTTTTTATTTTTTAAGAAAAGTATGTGATGAAATAATAATGAAGAAATAGGCTTTTCAAACCCACTTATGATAGAAATGCAAGATTGTATAATAATATTCTGCATCATATCATTGACATACTAGCACCCTTAGTTTAAATAACCCTTATACGGTTGGGGATAATACTGATTCCTACTCAAGCAGCAAAAGCCAAGTACAGTTTGAAATTATTTTAGGTGGTCACTGAAAAAAATATTCCCCAGAAAAAAATCCTATCTATATCTAACCAATAGACCATAGACTAGTAGTGGAAGAGTTGGGCTCAAGTCTCAATTCGTCTGATCCTAATACAGAATATTACAAAATAACAAATAGAGAATTTAAGCACCAATAAGCTGGACTGAATCTTGATGGAATGGTTACAAATAGCCTTTTATATGCAAATCAGTTTGGGTTATTAGGTTATATTGCTAATAAAGCCAAAATATAAGTTTCCATCTTAAGTAGGCCAGTTTCATACAGATAAAAAAAAAAAGATAGAACTGTTTATTTACCACCGGCAGATCTAAATTCTAATGAGTTTTTTAATCCATCAAATACCTGCATTTTCAAGGCAACTAAATGACAGAATGCACATCTCTCAACAAAAACACATCACTTCTAGAAGAAAAAAATATATATTGGCATATAAGAATGATTGTGTTCATAATAAAGATGATAGCACATGACTGTATTGTCAATAACAATAACGAAGACATCATTAATTCATCCCTTACCTGTGCCAAATGGAGTGCACTATGCTATTTAGGTACATAGTTATATTTAGAAAGGAAAAACTACTTCTACCCCCCCCTTTTTTTTTTCCTTTTATTTAAACAAAGAGCTTCACTGAGTAGTTAGCCAAAAAAAAAAAAAAAAAAAAGGAGAGAAAGAATAAAATAAATTATACATTGAAGGCATTGGATACATCACTGAGTGTTACCAAAATAAATCACTTCCTGGAAATCCTTGAGTACGTTGTCTTAAAGAAATGCGATGAATGAATTTACGATGTCTAATTTTATTTCAATGTAGGATGCTAGAATACTCAAACTTTACTTACAACACTCAAACAGTGACCAAATTTGCAAATTAACATTAAAAGTAAGCAGTTACCTCCACAGTTTGATTAGAATATTCTGGACTTAAATGGTTTTTCAGATAGATCAAAATATTTGAATCTCTATCATTATTGGTTAATTTGTTAATTTTAAAGACTTTTAAGTTGTGCCAGATCAATTGAAAGTTAGATGAACAAATACTGAAATGTAATCTTCTACTGAAATGAAAATACCCTGAGTGAAAATGAGGTGGCAAGTGCATCTAATCGCCTTTAACTTCACAAGATGGAGACAGTGGGTAAACATACCTCCACCCTCCAAACTTTATACCAATTCTGACACACACTGTCCCTCCCACAGCATTCTCTACTTCTCTGCTGGGTTAGATAATTCATTGCAATGGCCACCCAGGACTCACAGACCATATACTCACAGTTACGGGGTTTATTAGGGAAGTAATATGTTACTATTACTTTCAGGATTCAGGATCAGGAATGACTCAGGATACAGTTCTTCAGTCAGGATAGCTTCTCAGCTGTGCCTGCAGGCAGGCCTCTCTCTGGCCCTTGGCCCCTAGGCCCCTTGGTCCCTTGGTCCCTTAGCCTGGGCTTTGTCCTGCTTGAGCAAGTGTTGCAAAGCTCTTTAGCTCTGCCAATAAGGGCCAGTGGGCACCCCACTCTGTCAGTAAGCCTCAGCGCAAAGGTGCTCACCTCTCTCACTCCGTAGGTTGGCAAGCCTAGCTCCGTTAACAAGTGCCCATATGTACCCCACTATGCCAGGAAGCATCCTGCCTGAAGTACTCAGCTCTCTCACTCTGTGTGCTGGGAAGCCTACGACACCATCTCCAGCCAGACTCCGGTTCTGCTGCTGTCCGTCCTCTGCTGCACGTGCTGCCACTTCTCATCATCTTGCACTATCTCTGGTGTTATAGCTCTCTGTCTGTCTAGGAGGTTCTCAGCACAGGCACTTCAGGTTCAAGGGATGTGCTTTGCTCCTGGCTTTTCTTTCTAGGTGGCAGTGAGGTCCCCCGTTTTACCTCTGGGGTGGTTCATTTTAAGCCTAAAGGGAAGGTAAAACTGACCAGTCCCCTTGTTAGCATTCCATATACCTTATTTGCATGGTCCCACACCCACAAATGTGCCATGCACCTTATTTGTATTATTAGCAAGCTGTGCAATCCCTTTGGTAGGCCACAAGCACCTTATCTGCATAGTCCCACACAAACATTTGGTGGGAGTTACAAGGCTATGGCTAGAAAGGCCATATAAAAGTGATCCATCATACCACACCCTGATCATAGCTCTCCATTACTTAAATCTGGTACTCTTTTCATAATAACACCACCTCACATTAAAATACACATTTTCGTTTATTATCTCTTGCATCCCCCCAAACGAAGTGTATGTATTTAGCGTGTTTTATACAGTGTTGTTTCCCTAGGGCTTAGAAGAGTATCTAGTATGTAATTTGTACTCATTAATATTTATTATTGCATAAATACATCAAGGGAGGTATATCTTAAAGCGGTATTTTGAGGTTGGTGTTAGGGGTGCAAGATTACCAAAACTCCAAAATTTTTCCCTGAATTTGACTGGTAAATATGACAATAAATAAGTCTGAAGAACATGGAATGAAAATATTTACTATTTTATAAGTGTTTGCTTTAAGACCAGTTCTGACTTTCAAGTTACCAATGTCCTTAGTAACTAATCATCATCACTTGTCACTATTAAGCCAACTCTCCTTCAGGAAGTTTTTTGTCTTGCTATCTCTTTGTTGCTCCCTTTCTTTTTTTCCACCCACCAAGTCGGATGCATCCGTTGATTATATCCACAATCTTTTTCTTCCACTCTTTCCATATTCTAGGCAACACTTCTCTGCAGACAACTCCCAAATCTACATCTATAATTCCAAAGTCTCTGAAGCACCGGCCTGACATTTTTATCTGCCTGTTGGACACATACACGTATGTTTCTCTTATGCTTCTCAAATTCAAACAATTTAGAATGAATTTTATCATCTTCCTCTTAGAACCCTCAGGTCTACTCCTCCGTCAACTGTATTTCTACTCCACCAGTCTCTAGGTCAAAACCTTGTAGCAAAACTGAACATTCTTTCCATCTCCCTGCTTACATAGAATAAGGCCTCAAATCTAGTCAGCTGTGTCTTCATCACGTTGCTTTTTTCATTTGTCTTATTTGGCCTTTCTCACCACCACCAAGAGTCAAAACCATTTTTCTCAAATTTTTACTTTTGCAGTCTGTCAACTGGCATTCATGTCTCAAGTCCCAGTATATTACGAATTAAGAGATCCATTTCATGTTCATATATGAGGATCATTCACACACTGTTTCCCTCCACAGCCTGAAAGTCAATGCCTTAACCCCTATGACCCAGAAAATGTTTTATTCTGCAACTATCTGCAAATATCCCATTTCCTTTTTATCTCTACATGTTTATTCATACCATTTTTTTTCCCTCCTGGCCTGCTTATTGTGGTTTTACCCATTCTTTTAGACACACTTAAATGTCATAATCACAGTGTTCTCTAAACTCCTTCAGCACATGAAGCAATTGTCTTACAGTGCATTCCACATCTGCTTTTGAATGGATGTTATTTGTATCTACCTTGCCTCTTCTCCTGAAGTGTAAGCTAGTCAATGACAATATGGTGTATTACATATCACAATTATACCATGAATCATTGTACATGATAGGACATCAACACATATTTGTCAAATAAATGAATGATATGTATATACTTATTATGTTGCTCAAAATAAAGATCATAGCAGGAAAAAAAAATACTTAAGATAGGTCTGTAGTAAAGACAAAAATGAAAAACAAAACAAGAAAAAGTCAGATATTAGAGATTATGTGAGCCTGAACAAGTTACATATTCTTGTGAAATGCAGGTTATTTTCCTGCAAAGGAACAAAGTTGGCCTGGATGATCTCTAGGTTGTTCCTAGCTCTAACATTCTATAATTTCACGATTCACTAAAGACTATCATAACTCAATGCAAGCAGCAAGGCATGCCTCCAGCTCCTGGCTACACCATTCACTTTTTTCAGCCCTCTCCAGTTATGTTCCTATAGACAGAAAGTCAAAGTGATGAAGTGGTTTAATTCAGCATGCAGATTAGCACTGCCCAGAGCCTAAAAGAAATCATGATGTGGGCAGGTAAAGAAAATTGGAAAGATGATCCACAACTCTACAATGTGTTGGTTTGGAGTAAATAATTCTCATATATTAGACGCATAATCTGTATTAATCGAAGAGAAGAAAAATGGGTAGGTTAAGAATGTATATAGGTGTGTATATATATATATATATATACGTGTACATATATATACACATTATATAAACAAACTCATATGTGCTCCATATGATTTTATTATTGTTCACTTTATGCTTTTGTAAGTAACTAAGAATAAGTTTCAGTCTGTTTTCACATTCACATTTCCAAATAATTGGCATGTGTCATTTTACATGAAAATTTAATTTTATTATATTCAAGAAAAAGGCTGAGTTAGTGCGGGTGGTAAACTGTTATTCCAATACAATTAGATTTCAATTACTCATCATTTAAAGCATAACAGGCCACCTTAGTAATTAAGTTGGGTCAAATCCCCAAACTGCATTGCATTTCATATAAAGGCATTTGAAACTTCTCCTATGGATACATTAAAGTATCACAAAACAAACTTATCGAGGTTCACTATCTCATTCCACCAGCTCTTACCTTCATTTTCCTACATTTCCCTATAGAAACACGTATTTCGAATCTGTTTTCTACTTCTAATTTTTGTTTTCCCATATCAAAAGATGGCACTTCTTTTGTTATAGTTGTGAGATGCCATCAAGTTGGTTCCAATTCATAGCGACCCTATGTACAAGAGAATGAAACACTGCCCAGTCCTGCGCCATTCTCAAAATTATTGTTATGCTTGAGCCCATTGTTGCAGCCACTGTGTCAATCCATCTCATTGAGTGTCTTTCTCTTTTTCGCTCACCCTCTACTTTACCAAGCATGATGTCCTTCTCCAGAGACTGATCCCCCTGATAACATGTTCAAAGTATGTGAGACATTGTGTCACCATCCTTACTTCTAGAGCATTCCGGCTGTAGCTCTTCCGAGACAGATTTCTTCATTCTTTTGGCAGTCCATGATATATTCAATATTCTTCACCAACACCATAATCCAAAGGTGCCAATTCTTTTGTCTTCCTTTTTTATTGTCCAGCTTTCACATGAATATAAGGCAATTGAAAACATCACAGCTTGGGTCAGGAGCACCTTAGTCTTCAAGGTGACGTCTTTGCTTTTTAACACTATCAAGAGATCTTTTGTAGCAGATTTGCCGAATGCAATGAGTCTTTTGATTTCTTGACTTTGGCTTCCCTGAATGTTGACTGTGGATCCAAGAAAAATTAAATCCTCAACAACTGCAGCCTTTTCTCTGTTTATAATGATGTCGCTTATTGGTCCAGTTGGGGAGATTTTTGTCTTTTTTATGTTGAAGTATGATCAATACCGAAGGCTGTGGTCTTTGATCGTCATCAGTGCTTCGAGTCCTCTTCATTTACAGCAAGCAAGGTTGTGTCATCTGCATAATAAAGGTTGTTAATGAGTTTCCCTCCAATCCTGATGCCCTGTTCTTCTTCATATAGTCCAGCTTTTCGGATTATTTGCTCAGCATAAGGACTGAATAAGTATGGTGAAAGGATACAAGTCTGATGCACAACTTTCCTGACTTTAAACCACATAGTATCCCCTTGTTCTGTTCATAAGACAGCTTCTTGATCTATGTATGGGTTCCTCATGAGCACAATTATATGCTCTGGAATTCCCATACTTCACAATGTATTACACTTACATATCAATGGCATAGCTTCCAGCATCACAGCAACATGCAAACCCCCACAGTGTGACAAACTGACAGACATGTGGGGGAATTGCACTTCTACTTAATAACTGGAAGAGAAACAACCCAATCAAAAAATGGGCAAAGGATTTGAATAGACATTTCCCCAAAGAAGAAATACTAATGGTCAAGAAGCTCATGAAAAGATGCTCAACATCATCAGCTATTACCAAAAAAACTAAAACCCATTGATTGTGATTCATGGTGACCTCATGTGTTACAGAACAGAACTGTTCCGTAGGCTTTTCTTGGCTATAGGCTTTACAGAAGCAGATTGCCATGCCTTTCTTCCACAGTGCTACTGGGTAGATTTGAACTGCCAACCTCTTAGGTTAGAAGTAGAGCTCAAATATTTCATACCACCCAAGGACCTGTCATTAGCAATTAGGGAGATGCAAATCAAAACCACAATGAGATATCACTTTACGGACACTAGTATGCCTAAGATTAAAAAAAAAAAAAAAAACCCAAAACAACAAATGTTGGCAAGGATGTGGAGAGACTGGAGCACTTATATATTGCCGATGGGAATGCAAAATAGTACAGCCACTGTGGAAAACAGCTTGGCAGCTCCCCAAAATGTGAAACATAGAACTGCTATACAATCCAGCAAATCCACTCCTAGGTATATGCCCAAGAAACTTGCAAGCAGCGACACAGTCACATGTACACCAGTGTTCACTGCAGCATTATTCACATTTGCCAAAAAGTGGAAACAACATAAATGTCCACCAATAGGTGAATGATTAATAAAATGTGCACGTATATGCATACAATAGATATGTATATGTATATATATATTATATACAATTGAATATTACTCTGCCATAAAGAGAAATGAAGTCCTGATACATGCTGCAACATGGATGAATCTTGAAACATTATGTAAAGTAAGTCAATCACGAAAGGACAAATATTGTACGATCTCTTTCATAAGAAATAGCTAGAATAGGCAAATGTATAGAGACCAAAGTTTATTCGTGGTTACCAGGAGTGGGAGGGAAGGAAAAAGAGAGAGTCATTATTTAAAAAGCATTGAGTTTCTGTTTATGGTTATGGAAATTTGGCAATGGCTATTTGTGACAGTTGTACAATATGATTAATGTAATTGATGTTGCTAAATTGTACACGTGAAAAACAAATTGGCAAATGGTATATTCTATATATTTGTACAACAATAAAAAAGTAGCACATTTCACAATTCACTTAGTGTGTAAACCATATATCTAGAATTATCCATGACTGCTCCTTCTTCCTTAAGTTATACTTACAATAAATTACTATATTCTGATACTTGTACTTTGTAAATATCTTCCAAATTCATCCACATGTCTACTTCCTCTGTATTTATTTTAGTTTGGGTTAACATCATCACTTATCTAGAGCAGTGAATACCTTTTCGGTCATGTGTCTGTCCCAGTTAAAATGTTAAGCAACCACTTCCAAAATTTGTAGTTATTTTATTTCTAAAATATATGCAGGTCACTTTATATTATTCTATTTTTTTTTGAACATTTGAAAACTTAAAGCAGAAAGTCCAAAAGAACAAGTAAAAATAAGTATATATTGTTCCAATATTGCTTTTCTACAGAGGTCATATGGGTCTTGTTTATCTTCTAGGGTAGACGTCTCCCACTTGGGGGATAACTAGCCTTGATTCCTGAAACAGTCGCCAGCCTATTTAAATAGTTTTGAGTCTTATCCTCCACAACAGAAAGATCTTTCTAAAAATGTAAATATATTCATGTTCTTCCCCAATTACAACACCTCCATGCCTCCCATTTTCCCTGAAATTAGATGCGAATGCCTTAAGATGCTTTACATGGCCCTTTATGAGCTGGCTACTCACTGCAAATTTCTCCAGCTTCATATCTTTTTTTTGTGTGTGTCATATCTTACTATTCTCATCCTGCTCCTCTCCACCTCCACCCAAACACACACCTCCTCCTCTAGCCATGCAGAACTACTTTTCAGTTCTCTAATAGGCAATCATTTTTCTTCTCCTCATATCCAAATTGAAATGGATTTGCATTTCAAGTGCATATCCATTTCATTTTGCTTAGAAGATTTTCTCTTTTCTCCCACCCTCTTAATCTAGCTGAATTCCACTCATCTTTGTTTTATCATTTTAGATTTCACTTCATCTGAAAAACATTTAAGCTTTTGCTAGAACTTACAACATAATAGGTGCCTCTCCTATAAGTTATCTTGAAACAGGAAACTCATGCTTATCTTAATGTATGACATTGTATCTGATTGTCAGATTATCTTTCATAATAGCTCAATGATTGTTTCACTTTAGGGTACCAGCTATCACCTAGGAAGTTTGTTTAAATTTAATTTTTTCAACCTCATATCAAGATATTTTCATCCAATGGTTCAAGGATCAACTCAGAAATATACATTTTAAGGCATCCCAGATGACTCTTTTGCAGGTATTTTGTGAACCACAGCACTAGAAAGGATGCTTATTTATTGTTACATCTTCAGCATCTGTTAGGAGGTTTGGCACATAATAACTGCTTAGTAAATCTTGGTTAAAAAAGTAAATGAAAGGAATCTGGTTAACGAGAAAAAAGAACTGATTTCTAGGCAGAGGAAACAGTAAAAACAAGAAAATAGATGCATAAAATTTCAATGTTTACTGCAAAACATTTAACAGAACATTGTTGACTTGCTTCCTTTGGACAAATCATCAGAAAGAATCAATCGCTAGAGAAGCACATCATGTTTTTATACCTAATGGATCCACATTTATTCCAGGTATTTTTTATTACAGTATTTATTTTCACTAGTATACCAAAGAAAAAAAAAAACCAAACTCAGTGCCGTCGATCCACCTCATAGCGACCCAAATAGGGCTGCCCCATACAGTTTGCAAGGAGCGCCTGGCAGATTCGAACTGCCGACCCTTTCGTTAGCAGCCATAGCACTTAACCACTATGCCACCAGGGTTTCCTTCACAAGTATAGATAAGTCCAAATATAATGTTGATAATTTTTTGCAAATTCCCAGATTATATCCTTGGGATAGCTAATATTTCATATTTGGAACTTATAAGTTAAAATGATGATAATGATGATGAAAATAATAATGATATCACTAACAAAAATAGTAAATGTAGCTGTGCCTAGAACTTGAGTTTTAATGTTTAACTTTTCTATTAAAGTCAAGCTTAGCGTGTCTCAAAAGTGATGCACATTAAAATGTTTCTTCCCTCGTAAGTGGTTTTAATACAAGGCAAGTTTTAAGAACTTCTACCGTAAACTGTGCTGCTTCCCAATATGATTTTAGTGGACATATTGCCCTTTGTTTGACAATAGTTAGAGTTTTAATGTAGTAAATCCTGATAATGTGCAGATAATCTGAGCCCTCTGCAGTTATGGTGTTAAAGTTGTCTTATTTTTCATTACAAATTATGTGAAAGATTCATAATCTCATTGTTTAGACTATAAAAAAACAAAATGATGTTGAGGCTAAGTTTGGGCATATATTAAAAAATTAAAAATGTGAGGGTCACAGAAAACTAGAGGTTAGTCAGAATATGAGCTACCAAAAGCAAAGAGTTGCAGAAAACTGAGGCGAAATAAAATTATTTTTATACAGGTAGTCCCAGCTGGAACCCTGGTGGTGCAGTGATTAAGAACTCAGCTGCATACCAAAAGGTTGGCAGTTCAAATCTACCAGCTGATCCTTGGAAACCCTATGGGGCAGCTCTACTCTATCCTACAGGGTTGCTATTAAGACAGAGCCTCAAACAGCTTTGCATCAAAATCCTGTTTTTCTTTGGTTGGCTTCCTCTCCCACGGTGTTGCATTAAATCCTGTTTTCTTTGTTTGGCTTCATTCCCCACAGCTTTGCATTAAAATCCTTTCCTTGCTTGGAAGTTATATGTAAACCCCATTGTGCCTGCTAGCATGATTAAGAATGTTGCTGATGTAACTTGCATGAACTCCCTACTTGTAAACTCCCTACTTCTCCCCTCACCTTCGCATGGCTGGAGCTCCAACTCACTCCTTTTCCTTGAGCAATGAAATAAAGGTGACTTTCCTGCTCTCCCACCTTGTCTCTCATTTACTGGCCAATTTGAGTCATGCCAAGCAGAGCCTGGGGTTTCCACCTAGTAACACTATGAGTTGGAATCAACTAGATGGAAACGGATTTGGTTTTTCGGTTAGTCTCTGACTTTCAACATGTTCGAGTAACAATAAACTGCACTTATGACAGCTGCTTTTTTTTGTATATCTTATACTTAGTAATACGTACTACATACAATATTGCAGTATGTAATTTGCTGTTATCATTCTCCGATGTTCACTCACAAATGTTCAGTTTTATGATTTACTGTCCAAAACACTGCCATACAGATTTAGTTTTCTGAACTAAATCAGGGGCTTCAGTTGCTTGAAAACATGAACCCAAACATTGATCGCTTTGGTAAAGTTGATAGGCAGATTCGGAAAGCACTGAGACGTTACCGCAAAATATGTCAAGAAAAAAAGCTGATTTGTATATTTTTTAATGTATGTATGTATGTATTAAAACATAACTGCAAGTTCATATGTAATGTTTCCAACCCCAAAGACAAATACAGATTGGATTTAAAAAGATACTGATAATAAGAGGCAACAACAATGAAAACTAAAAAAAGACAAAAAAATAGAAATATTCAATTTAAGTCAGAACCAGCTTCCGATGGAATTGTCTGAATGGAGGAGTCGTGTCACAGGCTGGGAACTACCTGTAATTTATATCCAAGATTCTTATTACAGGAGGATAATCTGGCCCTTTTAAAAATAGTGATAGCTGGAATTCCTGAGCTTTTTCTCATTTTTTTCAATTTGCTTTGGAATAGAGACACATCCTTACTGAAAACTCATGAGTAAATAAAAAGCAAATGAATATGCGCTCTGGATACACCATTCAAAGACAAACTACTGTGAGGAGAAACTAGCAATCGCTCTGCATAGTGCAACTACTGAATTTAATAACATTCCATGTCATCATTTTCAAATAATGCACACTTAATCACAAAGCACAACAATAATCAACTACTTCCAAACCATTAATCCAAGTAAAATTTAATTTTACACCAATGTTCCTATCAAGATAAGACAATGAATATTAGCTGCTATAATAACACAAAGCCACATGTTATTGAAGTCATCCTTGTCCTCATCAATAAACACTAACATGTAATTTCATGCAGCATCTATAACATAAAAATTTCAAAACAAGCCAATATCAATATCTAAGGTTATTTAATATTATAAGTTTTAGATTTCCTTACTGATCCTGTTGACTTCTAAGCAAGACGGCAGTGTAATACAGGGCTCTAATGATGACCCTTTCAAATTTTAATTAATATACTCAATCAAATGGAAAAAATTGTACATTTTCCCTAAACGTATGGGTCTGAATCTTAAGAGACTGAGCAGAAGAAACAGAGCTGGCAGTCATTAGCGTATTAATGAAACTGAAACCAAGGAAGTGGATGAGGGAAGAGAGTCATGAACTTGTTCAGAGTAGCCAAATAAGATAAGTGTCCACTGGATTTAGCAACAATATTAGAAGTAACACTGTAAACACAGTTTAGTAAAGTGTCAGGGGCAAAAGACAGAAAAGGGATGTTAAAGTGGAGAACTGTGTCTGTAAAGAGAAAGAGTGCTCCTTTAACTGCAGGAATAGGATGTGGGATCAGTGAAAGGAATTGTCTTTTAACTTCCTTGGTTTTGAGGACAAGAAAGACTTGAACATGTTTAAATGCTGGCGTAGAGAGAGGACACTGAAGATAAAGAAAGAGAAGAGAGTTCCCTGAGGAAATACAAAGTGGAGGTAAGAATTCAGGGCATGAGTATAAGAACTGTCATTACATCCCAACCCACATAGGAGGAAGGAAAAAATAGCTACAACAACTACTTAGGGGCCAAATAACACAACCCGCAAAATTTAAAATAAAAAAGAAAAAATTTAAAGTATCAGGAAAATTGATAGAAACCTCAGATAGTAGAAGACCTTAAAAGATTTCTATCAGTCCTGAAGTAATCAAATAGATTACTATAATAAATTTAAAAAAACAGAATTAATAAATCATGCCTAAGGGAAAATTGTGCTCATGAGGAAACCGTACATAGACCAAGAGGCAGTTGTTCAAACAGAAAAAAGGGACACTGTATGGTTTAAAATCATGAGAGGTGTGCAACAGGGTTGTATCCTTTCACTGTACTTATTCAATCTGTATGTTGAGCAAACAATCTGAGAAACTGGACTATATGAAGAAGAACTTGGCATCGGGACTGAAGGAAAACTCATCAATGAGTAGACTGACACCGTGGCTGCAACGATGAGCTCAAACACAGCAATGACTGTAAACATTGCACAGGACTGAGCAGTGTTTCCTTGTACATAGAGTAGCTATGAGTCAGAATGGACTCAAGGGCACCTAACAACAATAACAAGGGAAGATGATTGAATTATCTTATATTACTCTTCGTCTGCTGATGTCATTACAAAGAATTGTTAGTATTTGGTTAAACTAGAGATCTCTGATTGTGCTACATTTTTTAGGAAGGAAGGAGAAGTACTATTACGGATTGAATTGTGTCCCCCCAAAAAACTTGCCTAGTTCATGATTCCCAGTATTGTGTGATTGTCCTCTATTTTGTCATCTGATGTGATTTTCTTATGGGTTGTAAATCCTACCTCTATGATGTTAATGAGGTGGGATTATCGGCAGTTATGTCAACGAGGCAGGATTTAATCTATAATTAGGTTGTATCTTAAGTCAATCTCTTTTGAGACATAATAGAGACAAGACTCTCGGACCTCATAATACCAAGAAACTCAAGCCAGGAGAATAGCACATCCTTTGGACCCTGGGTCCCTGAGCTGAGAAGCTCCTCTACTGGGGAAGATTGATGACAAGGACCCTTCCCTCAGAGCTGACAGAGAGGGAAAGCCTTCTCCTGAGCTGGCATCCTGAATTCGGACTTCTAGCCTCCTACACTGTGAGAGAATAAATTTCTCCTTGTTAAAGCCATCCACTTGTGGCATTTCTGTTACAGCAGCAACAGAAAACTAAGACAGGTACACACAAACACTTTTGTTCTATTATCTTCCTAAGTGATATCATCTATTCTAAAAACTTTAAAAATTACCTATATGGCAATGAGTCCGTGGTTGGTACAAACTGTTAACGGGAACAGCTGCTAACTAAAGGTTTGAGTCCACCAGAGGGGCCTTGAAAGAAAGGCCTTGTGCTCTACTCCGGAAGAACCAGCAATTAAAAACCCTATGGAGTTCTAAACTGTTATTCTGACACACATAGAGTCACCATAAATTGAAATCAACTCGACAACAATTGGTTACATGACAATAGCCTCATATTTCTATCTACAATTTTTTTTGAGCTTTATTCTTTCTATGTAAATAACTTTTTGACGTTTGCACTTGTTGTTGTTGTTTGGTGCCATTGAGTCAATTCCAACTCATAGTGGCCCTATGTACAACAGAATGAAACACTGCCCAATCCTGCATCATCCTCACAATTGTTGTTTGAGCCCATTGTTGCAGCCACTATGTCAATTTATCTCTTCAAGAGTCTTCCTCTTCTTTGCTGACTCTCTACTTTATCAAGCATGATGTCCTTCTTCAGGGACTGGTCCATCCTGATAACATGGACAAAGTACTGGAGACAAAGTCTTGCATCCTTGTTTCTAAGGAAAATTCTGGGTATACTTCTTCCAAGACAGATTTGTTTGTTCGTCTGCAGCCCATGGTATACTCAGTATGCTTCACCAATACTGTTATTCCAAGGCTTCAATTCTTCTTTAGTCTTCCTAATTCCTTGTCCAACTTCCTTGTATATGTGAGGACATTGAAAATACTATGGCTTGGGTCAAGCATACCTTAGTCTCAAGGTAACATTTTTTCTTTTTAGCACTTTAAAGAGGTCTTTTACAACAAATTTGCCGAATGCAATGTGTTGTTTGATTTCTTGACTACTGCCTCCATGGGTGTTGACTATTGATCCAAGTAAAGTTAAATCATTGACAACTTCAAGGCCTTTTCCATTTATCATGGTATTGTTTATTGGTCCAGTAGTGAGGATTTTTTTTTTTTTTTTTTTATGTTGAGGTGCAATCCATACTGAGGGCTGTAGTATTTGATCTTCATCACTATGTTCTTCAAGTCGTCTTCCCTTTCAGCAAGCAAACTTACGTCGCCTGCATATCTCAGGTTGTTAATGAGTCCTCCTTCAATCTTGATACTGCATTCTTCTTCATATAGTCCAGCTTCTCAAAGTATTTGCTCAGTGTACAGACTGAATAAATGCAATGAATGGGCACAACCCAGACCCACACCATTCCTGATTTAAAACTACCCAGTATCCCCTTGTTATGTTTGAATAACTGCCTCTTGCTCGAAGTACAGGTTTTGCATGAGCATAATTAAGTATCCTGGAATTCCATTCTTCACAATGTTACCCTTAATTTGTTATGATCCATACAGTCTAGTGCCTTAGTATAGTCAATAAAACACAGGTAAATGTCTTTCTGGTATTCTCTGCTTTCAGCCAAGATCCATCTGAAATCAGCAATGATACCCCTTGTTCCACATTCTCTTCTGAATTCAGCCTGAACTTCTGGCAGTTCCCTGTCAATGCTCTGCTGCAACTGCTTTTGAATTACCTTCAGAAAATATGCTTGTGTGTGATATTAGTGATATTGTTTGATGATTTCTGCATTCTGTTGGATCACCTTTCTTTGGAAAGGCCATGAGTATGGATTTCTTTCAGTCTGTTGGCCAGGCAGCTATCTTCCCAATTTCTTGGCATAGATGGGTGAGAGCTTCCAGTGTTGCATCCATTTGCTGAAATATCTCAATTGGCATTTCACCAATTCCTGGAGACTCGTTTTTTGCCAATGCCTTCAGTGTACCTTGGGCTTATTCCCTCGGTACCACAGATTCTTGATCATATGCTATATCCTGAAATGGTAGAATGTCGACCAATTATTTTTGGTACAGTGACTCTGTGTATTCCTTCCATATTCTTTAATGCTTCAATGCTTCCTGTATCATTCAACGTTTTGCCCATAGAATTCTTCAAAATTGTAACTCTAGCCTCGAATTTTTTTCTTCAATTCTTTCAGCGTAACAAATGTTGAGTGTGTCCTTCCCATTTCATGTTCTAACCCCAGGTCTTTGCATATTCCACTATAATACTTTACTTTGTCTTCTGAAGCCATCCTTTGAAAGTTTCTGTTCAGCTCTTTCTCTTCATCATTGCTTCCATTCACTCTAAGTACTCTGTGTTCAAGAGCAATTTTCAGTCTCTTCTGGCATCTATTTTGGTCTTTTCTTTCTTTCCTGTCTTTTTAATGACCTTTTACTTTTTTGATGTATGATATCCTTGATGTCATCCTACAACTCAACTGGTCTTTGGTCATTAATGTTCGATGTGTCAAATCTACTATTGAGATGGTCTCTAAATTCAGGTGGTATATACTCAAGGTCATACTTTGGCTCTCGAGGATTTGTTCTAATTTTCTTCAACTTTGACTTGAGCTTGCATATGAATAATCGATGGTCTGTTCCACAGACAGCACCTGGTCTTTTTCTGACTGATGATACTAAGCTTTTTTCCATTTGCTTTTACCACAGAAGTAGTTGATTTGATTCCTGTGTGTTCCATCCCATGAGATCCATGTGTATAGTTGTCATTTAAGTTGTTCAAAAAAGGTATTTCCAATGAATAGGTTATTGGTCTTCCAAAATTTTATCATGTGATCTATCTCCAAGGCTATATTTTCCAACTACATATCCTTCCTCTTTGTTTCCAACTTTTGCATTCCAATCACCAGTAATTATCAATGCATCTTGATTATATGTTTGATCAATTTCAGACTTCACAAGTTGGTAAAAATCTTCAATTTCTTCATCTTTGACATTATTGGTTGGTGTGTAAATTTGAATAATAGTCATATTAACTGGTCTTCCTTATAGGTGTATGGATATTTTCCTATCACTGACAGTGTTCACTTCAGGATATACCTTGAAATTTTCTTTCTTATGATTAATATGATGCCACTTCTCTTCAATTTGTCATTTCTGGCATAGTAGACCATATGATTGTCAGATTCAAAATGGCCAATACCAGATCATTTCAGCTCGCTAATGCCTAGGACATCAATCTTTATTTGTTCTATTTCATTTTTGATGACTTCCAATTTTTCTTGATTCATGCTTCATACATTCCACATTCTGATTATTAATGGATATTTTCAGCTGTTTCTTCACATTTTGATTTGTGCCACATCAGCAAATTAAGGTCCTAAAAGCTTTACTCCATTCATGAGATTAAGGTTGACTCTACTTTCAGCAGACAGGTCTTAGTCATATTTTGGGTGCCTTCCAACCTGAAGGGGTTACCTTCTGGCACTGTATCAGACCCCATTCCACTGCTATTCATAAAGTTTTCCCTGGCCAATTTATTTAGAAGTAGATTGCTAAGTCCATCTTCCTAGTCAGTCTTAGTCTGGAAACCCCACTGAAACCTGGGTGACCCTGGCCTGGTATTTGAAATACCAGTGGCATAGGTTCCAGCATCACAGCAACACAAAAGCCCTTACAGTACAACAAACAGACAAGTGGTGGATATCTGTACTTAGATATCTCATAAACATCTCATTTTAACACGACTCCAATAAAGTACTACTAATCCATCCACATGTCAGGTTCCTCTATTTACTTTTTCATTTTTTGGTAAAGTCCCCATACTCTACCCAGATACATACATCAGGAACCTGGGAGACTTCTTTTGTCCCTTCCTCTACTTCATCTCACAATTACCCTATCACTAACTGCTGATGATTCTCCTTTAAAAATACATGTATCAAAGCTTCTATTCCTCTCCATTTTGACTGCCACTTTTCTAAATCAAGCCACTTATCATCACTTACTTGGATTACTATAATTTCCCCCTTACTTGTACACTGGCTTCATTTTGCCACACTCTAATTCTTCTCCAGTAGCAGCCTGGGGGATCTTTGATGATGTGAATCTCTTCATGCCCCACTGTATAGATCCCATTAAGGGAATACCTTACTACTGCATTTATAATAAAATCCAAACGACAATATAGCCCATAGGTTCTATGCATGCCTTCAAACTTATATCATGCTACTATTATGAACCACTTTACTTATGCCTCACACTAACCTATAGATACTAGCATAGTGTCTGGCACCTAGCAATAATAATAAATATTGACTGATGAAATAATAGTAGCTTGCTCTTGAGTCCCTGGGTGGTGCTAATACTTAATATGTTTGGTTATTAACCGAAAGGTTGGAGGTTGGGTCCACACAGAAGTACTTCTGAAGAAAGGCCTGATGATCTATTTCTGAAAAATCAGTCATCGAGTACCCTGTAAAGGACAGTTCTACTCTGACACGCATGAAGTTGCCTTGAGTCAGAAGCAACTCAAAGCAAATGGTTTAACTGATTTACACTGCCCTTATGATAAAATCTCTTCCAAGCAGCAGGACTGGGAAGTCAGCTCCAAGGTCTGTTGATGTCTCAAGAAAAAAACATAAAAAACCTGTTGCCATGGAGTCATCCTCACTTGTGGAGACAGAACCCATCAAATGGCCTTCGGCATTACAGCAAACTCTGTCTCTATTTCCTCATGCTTGCTTGCTGATGTGCTCTAGGCTGGATTTTCCCCGTTGACTAAAATTAATATCTCAAATATGGCACTGGGCTTGGGGAAGAAAGGAAGGAAGGGAGGGAGGGAGGGAGGCAGGGAGGAAGGAAAGAAGGAAGGAAGGAATTGAGATAATAATTGGGAATACAGAGGCCATTTTTGGCCTTACTGGTTCTAGGCTATAAACTACAACTTATCTAAACAAAGAAATTTTCCACTAAATAGCCTATTTCAGTGGGTTTCTACACTGGGTTTAGATTAGTTCCACCCATAGAGATCCACACCTTTAATATTCCAACTAGAAGCCAAGGACATTGGAAAATTTTAGGTGATGCGAATGCAGATAGCACAGACACAGATAAGTTAAAGTGGTTCCTGAGAACGCCAGTCCACATTGGGCATAAAGGCTCTTCAGTATGCCTATGGCCTACTCACTCTTTCCCCATCCTCTTCAGGCTCTCACCCTATTTATTGTTTTCTTTTCTTTCACAGTAACTTGCAGCAGGAATGTAGGAAGAGAATAATTAACCTACACCCAGTTATGAAAAATGAAAAAAAAACTGGTTCCTACTTCTTTAAAGCCAGAGATAGCACCCATTGGATTTTTTTTTTAAACTCTGGGGATATATTTACAATCCATCCTAGTAAAGATGCAACCTCCACCCCAACTCACCACACCAGCAGGAAATCTGGTCTAAATACAGCAAAGATGAAGGAAAGAAACTTTTAAGTTTCACATGCTAAATGTTCATATTCTGCTAAGTAATGTCCAGTTTCTTGCACTTTTCCCTATTTTCCAATACCAGCATAAGTTATTAGCCTATTTTATTCTTTGTCCATTTTAATGGAAACTTGGGGTGAAGGGAAACTAAATGTATTAGCATTAATCACAATTTTCATCCAGACACCTCCAGAGAATCTGTTTTATAAAAAGGAAATTCAATTAAGATTTCATTCTGTGCATTTCCCACACCATTAAATATTCCTCTAGGCATGATTTTTAATGCCTTTATAATATTCCCTTACATGAAACTATAATGATTTATTTAACCATCTCCATGTTGCTGGTTATTTCAAGTAGCTTACAATTTCGTGCTTTATAAATAATTCTGTCATGAATATCACTATACGTATGTCTTTGTCTATATCCCTATTTATTTCCTTAGGATATATTTCTAAAAGTAGAATTACTGTGTCAGTGGCCCTCAATACATATTACCAAATTGCTTTTCAGAAAATCAACATCCCTTTAGAACCTAAGCAAGAGTGTGTGTCAAAAATATTGCAATCCATCCCCCCTCCTCAAAAAAAATACTGGTGTTAGATGTGGTTTTGGTACATTATTTTTATTTAGTTTTGCATTTGCTTTGTAACAGTTAATTTTTTATCATATCTTTATTATTAATTTATCTTTATACTTTGGGGGATTATTCATTTACATCCTTAAGCCATTTTTCCTATTAGTACATTATAACTTTTTCTTATTAACTTGTAGTTCTTAATATATTAAAGATATTAATCATTTTTTCTGTCCTATTGGTTTTCCTAGTTTGTTCTAAGCTTTATGATATCTGTAATGATTACTTGTATACAGAAATTTTACTTTATAAAACTAGTCAAATGTATTAATCATTTCATTTGTGATCTCTCTACTTGTTAAAACCACACTGAGATTTGTATATATTCCAATATATTTCATAATTATTTTGCAGTTCTTTATTTTTACATTTATTTACTCCATCTGGATTTTTTGTTTGTGTATAATATCAGGATCTAAATTTATACTGTATTTATATTGAGATAATTTCTTATTTCTCAACCATTTCTACCTACTATTTTGTGATGTTTTTTATCTGTCACCTATTAAGTTCCCAGACGTTCTAATTTTTATTTCAGATTTTTTGTTCTAGCATGTTGATATTTTGCACCATGGACACAGTTATTATTTACTGAATCTTTGGAACACAATTGGATATCTGACCAACCAAGACCCTGTTATGTCTCATTTCTTTACATTAGTTAAAAAAGTACCCTTCCACTCTCCAATGAATTCCCATATTACTTAGCATAAAATCCAAAGTTCTTACCATGAACCATAAGTTTCCATAAGATTCTAACATTTAACTGCCTCTCTGGCCACCACACCTCATTCGTCATGGCTCAGTCATAATATCTTTCATGTCACACATATTTCCACTTCATAATTTTTCATTTACTCTTTTTCTTCCCTAGTTACCAATGTGGAAACCCGGGTGGCATAGTGGTTAATTGCTCCAGCTGCTAACCAAAAGGTCAGCAGTTTGAATCCACCAGGCACTCCTTGGAAACTCTATGAGGCAGTTCTACTCTGCCCTATAGGGTCGCTTTGAGTCAGAATCGACTCGACGGCAACGGGTTTGTTTTTTTGTTTTATTTTGTTAGTTATCCATTTGACTCTGGCCCTAATTTCATTTGACTGTCTACTCAACTGTTGTGTCATCACAGATGGTTTTCCTGACCACTCTATCTGAAAGAGCAATACAGTCCAAAGAGTTGTCTGTCGGCTCTTGGCCCTTGGCCCTACTCTCCACACTTCCTTTGCTGTTGTTGTTGTTGTTATTGTTGTTGTTAGGTGCCATCGAGCTGGTTCTGACTCATAGTGACCCTACATACAACAGAACAAAATACTGTCCAATACTACACCATCCTCACAATTCTTATGCTTGAGTCCATTGTTGTAGCCACTGTGTCAATCCATCTCATTGAAGGTCTTCCTCTTTTTTTGTTAATCCTCTGCTTTACCAAGCATGATGTCCTTCTCCAAGGGCTGATCCCTCCTGATAACATGTACAAAGTATGTAGGATGAAGTCTTGACCTCCTTGCTTCTAAGGAGCATTCTGGACATATTTCCTCTAAGACAGATTAGTTCATTCTTCTGGCAGTCCACAGCGTATTCAATAATCTCTGCTAACA
Organism: Elephas maximus indicus; assembly: GCF_024166365.1. Taxonomy (NCBI): domain Eukaryota; kingdom Metazoa; phylum Chordata; class Mammalia; order Proboscidea; family Elephantidae; genus Elephas; species Elephas maximus. The sequence goes on from NC_064822.1 coordinate 121,486,849, forward strand.
CCGTAATTCAAAGGCATCAGTTTTTCAGTCTTCTTTATTCATTGACCAGCTTTCGCACACATATGAGGCAGCTGAAAACACGATTGCTTGGGTTAGGTGCACCTTAGTCCTTAAAGTGACATATTTGCTTTTTAACACTTCAAAGAGGCCTTTTGCAGCAGATTTGCCAAAAGTAATGCATCATTTGATTTCTTGACTGCTGCTTCCATGGGTGTTGATTATGTGCCCAAGAAAAATGAAATCCTCCACAACTTCAATCTTTTCTCCATTAATCAGGGTGTTGCTTATTGTTCCAGTTGTAGGATTTTTGTTTTCTTTATTTTAAGGTGTAATCCATACTGAATCAGTAAGTGCTTCAAGTCCTCTTTTTCTTCCAGCAAGCAAGGTTGTGTCATCTGCATATCTCAGGTTGTTAATGAGTCTTCCTCCAATCCTGATGTCCCATTCTTCTTCATACAGCCCAGTTTCTCGGATTACTTGCTCAACATACAGGTTGAATAAATATGGTGAAAGGATAAAACCCTGACACACACCTTTCCTGATTTTAAACTACGCAGTATCCCCTTGTTCTGTTTGAATGACTGCCTTTTGGTCTATTTAGATAAAATGGGCAAATTCTTAAAATACATATATACTCACCAAAAATATATTAAGGGAAAATAAAAGGTATGATTATTCTTATAATAATTTCAGTAATTAAATGAGAAGTTAAAAATTTTGTCACAAAATAAAATCAGGTCCAGTAATCTAGAGAGTAAATTTTAGCAATATTAAAACAAACAAACAAAAACCCTCCAATCTTACACAATCTATTCCAGAATGTAGCAAAAGAGGGAGCACTTCCAGTTCATTTTAAGAAGCCCACACCTTCTTGAAACAAAAATGTAACAAAGGTAGTACAAAAAAGATGGTTACAGGCCAACCTTACTCATGAACATAGTGGGAAATTGAATCTAGGAATGCTTAGGAAAAGTACAAAACCTTATTATCAAGTTGGATTTACCTCAAAAATAAAAGACTGGGGTCACTTTAAAATATCGAATATTATAATTTCTGCAATTATCAAACCAAACATGAACAATCATGATTTCTACCCACAATGAAACTCTTAAGAAAAAAGAAATCTAAAGATAAATCATAAAACAGACAAACAAAAAACTTAATGGTACAACAGTCTGCAACAGCAAAATCATTTTTCAGATTAGGAACAAACCAAGGACCCCCATTAACATCACTTCTGTACAGCATTATAGTTGTTATCCTAACAACCAGAGTAAGGTAAATTATTGGAGTAAAATGTTTAAAATGTTGGAAATATATAAAACTTGGAGAAAAAGTCTTAGATACCATGACCATGTAATATAAATTCCATAAAAATATTCAAAGAAATTATCAGAAATGGATTTTACAAGGTTGATATATACCAACCCTAAAAAAATTTTTAAACTATAGAAAAAAAGAAGAAAACAACAATTTCAGGATATTCTCTAAAATTTTAAAAAAAAACAGAGTGAGATTAAGTTTACCAGGAACAAGTATGAAACTGGGGCAGGTGAGGAGTTGGTGGTATGACTGCAGCCTGAAGCAGATGGAAACCGGAGGAAGTAATGTGAGGATCAATTGTAGCAAAGTTTTTTACTGTTCTGATCATTTCACTCTAGTTCTGCTGAGGAGTTTTCCTGTCCGTCCATAAAAAGTTGGCAATAGCCAGGACCACTGATACGCTATTGTTGAACAACACAGAAGCATGCTAGGGCGAACACTGACAGGGAACTCTCCCCTTGTGAGTTCTCTCTTAAAATGCCTCAGGCTAATAGATTACAGTCTAGGAGAACTGTTCACAGTAGCACTGTCCATAACTACAAGACATGGCAACTCAAATAATACAAATCAGGACATTAAACTGAATCATTTTTAAAATGAATATTTAAAGTCAAATGTCATAGAGCAATAAAAATGGACAGCAATGCATTTGTGTGAGTGTATAATCTCAAAAACATGATCATGAACAAAAAGAATGAGCCACAGGAGAATATATACAGTTATTATAGACAGTATGATTTCATTTATAGAACATATCCAAAAATAGGAACAAATAATAAACTGTTTAGGTATACATTCTTAGATCATAAAGTTACAAAATTAGGGAAATTATTACCATAAAATTTAGTAAAGGAAAGAAAAAGAATAAGGTTGCAGATGACCCATCAGGAGGCTTGTATTTTACCAGGATTTTAACCTGGGTGGTGGGAACATAGGTGTTTGTATTATTGTTTTTGTAAGTTCTACATATATATTCAACACATTTTGTATTTATAATACATTTTCCTTAAAAGATACAGGAAAAAATGAAGTTATTGATAGGGCTTCCATTCATTGTAGAGATCTTAAAAGATTCAACAATAAGGCAACTTTCTCTTTCCTGAGAGACATTATTTTTGGGGGGGTGTGGAATTTAGCTTGCATTGGGCATATGGAGCCCCGGTGGCACAGTGGTTAAGAGTTCAGTCTGCTAACCAAAAGGCTGACGGTTTGAATCCACCAACCAATCATTGGAAACCTTATGGAGCAGTTCTACTGTGTCCTATAGGGTAACTATGAATCCAAATCAACTCAACGGCAACAGGTTTGATTGTTTTCCTTTCTTTTTTTTTTTTTTTGTTGGGCATATATAGTTCTTCACGAAATAAATTCAGGATTTATACTTTTTAACTATGGGAAAAATGGTATAAATTTATTTTTAGTATACTGTATAAACACTTGTAAAAAGTGAAGAAATTTAAGCAGCATATCAAAAAAGAGTGTTGAGAAGAATCAAAGATGATCATGGCAAAGAAGTCAACAAGAAACTCAGTGGAGAGGACATGGTTTACCTACGCATAAAAGCCCGTTGCCATTGAGTCGATTCCAACTCATAGTAACCCTATAGGAAAGAGTAGAACTGCCCATAGTGTTTCCAAGGAGTGCCTGGTGGATTTGAATTGCTGACCTTTTGGTTAACAGTAATAGCTCCTAACCACTATGCCACCAGGGTTTTCAGTTTACCTATAGAATATGGAATATTCAGAGACTGAACCACTTTTAGTTTAACTGCTTGATAAAGCTAATGTCAGGGTTGGCAGTTACAGCTTCTCCCTTGACTTGACAAAACTTCAGCATTCCTCCATCCAAACTAGGGATTATTAGTGTGTTTGGCCACAATTTTTCAAATCATTTATGATGTTGCACTACTTTCTCAAGAATAGGGGTTAAAATTCAGCACCTAGTATCTTCCTTAAATGTGGCCCAAAATGTAGATTTTCTGGGAGAAATTCACCAAAGACTATATAGTGTATTGTTGATACTGTCACCAGTACAGTACAGACAGAGCTTGTACTGAGTTGTTTATTAAAAATAAAGTTTGACTTTCCATTTCACTGAAGCCATTTTCTTAGAGTTTATAAATCTTACACTACCGTGTTTCCTAAATTGTCTCTTAAAAATATCTTTAAGAAAATAACTCTTCTTTTTTAAGTTTTCAATATTTATAATTAGTAAATGAAGACTTCAACATATAAATTTTACCTGATTATTCTAATATTTATGTACAGTTAAGGATTTTGGTTTTTTTTTCCATTGGTCTCAGGAAAAAAATACTTGAAATCTTCTTCACTTTAATGCATAATACCATTACCACTATCATCATCATTATTATTCCTTCTCAGTATTTTTCAGAAATATCTTGGTGCTTTTATCTCCCACATGGAAAATATTCGGCCTCTTTTCATTCATCAATTTATTCACATTTCATTAATTCATCACTCCTTTGTGTCACAAATGTTCCTACGTCTTCAAGATTAATAAAATAGGTAATGCACTTAAGGCACTCAAAATTTAGAGTTGGAAAAAATCATGAATTGAGGTAATACAAATATGATATGCTAAATGCCAAGACAAAACACATACACACACACACAGAAAAGAAAGAGTTTTGAAGTGGTGTTCTTGAACAGAGCCAGTGAGTACAGTGAAGTGGACAGAGCAGTCTGGAAAGAAAAGACAGCATAAACAAAAGTTCAAAAAACAAAAATTATACTGACTGTGCTAAAGAAAAACTTTGGTATTCCCTGAATTGATTTAGAATTTTAAGCAGAAATGGGTAATGGGACTGGAAAGGTAGTCAAAATTCAGATCATGGAGGGAATTTTGTGCCACACTGAGAAACTTATAATTATTACTTCAGTTTATGAATATCCATGAAGACACAATTGATGTGTTGGCTATTCTGAGATGGATTTAAAAGGAAGAGAAGGGAAACAGGCCCAAATGAGATGCTACTTCATAGAATAGATAGATTAGGTCAGTGACAATAGAAATAAAATGGAGAGAAACAATTTTTAAAATATTATTGCCATAAATTATTAACATAGTGCCATCAAGTCAATTCCAACTCATAGCGACCCTATAGGACAGAGTAGAACGGCCCCACAGAACTTCCAAGGAGCACCTGGTAGATTTGAACTGCCGACCCTTTGGTCAGCAGCTGTAGCACTTAACCACTATGCCACCAGGGTTTCCAATAAATTATTAGAACATGGTAAATGGCTGGTTGTGAGAACATGAGCTGTGAGAATTAATCCCTAGATTTCCAAGTTAAGTGAGTGGATAGATTATGGTGCCACCAGTAACAGCAAATAATAATAAAATTCAATCAAGTTTAGGTAGAAAATGTTAGAGATGTTACAAGAAGTGGGTTTTGACAAGACAATATATTTAAAAAATTGCCATTGAGTCAATTCCGACGCATAGCGGCCCTATAGGACAGAGTAGGACTGTGCTCCACAGGGTTTCCAAGGAGTGCCTGGTGGATTCTAACTGTTGATCTTTTGGTTAACAGCCACAGCTCTTAACGATTACACTGCCAGTGTTTCCATATACCAATACTCAATTCCAGATAAACTACCTTTCCCTACAGAGTCAGGAGCTGTTAAGTTCTCAAGAGTAACACAGACAGATATAAATTAATACATAATTTATTACAATTAGGGTTTGGATACAATTCAACACAGAGCTCAAGGCTGGGAAATACGTTGTGTTCATTTACTTAAGGCAAGGGAAATAAAAATAAATAAACAAGGAGAAGAAGGATGGGAGAGAGAGAAAGAGATTTTTCTTTTTCCTCCAATAATACTTGAATATTCTTGGGACTCTAGAGCAACCAGAATATAAGGTGGAGTCTAGTTTTTCTTCTGTGTGAGATGGAAGAAAGAGATAAAGGGAGATTCTCCTCACAAACAGAATATCCAGTCTCATCACCATTCCAGCTACTTGACTGTGATCACCAGAAAGAAGAGTGCTTTTTCACATTTGCTTGTAATTTTACCCATTTGCTCCTCACAGTGTATGACCCATCCATTAGCACCTCCTTGGGGTAGACACAGAGAGAACTTTCCTTAGCCAATAAAAATATAATGTGGTCAATATTAAACATATTAAATCTGAGCCGACCATAGAAGTTTCAAGTGAGGTGACAAGTAATCTGATGGATAGAATGGAAGACGTGTGGAATTATTCAGTGAAAATGTAGGTGCAGTTTTTAAACCAGGAGAATGTATAAGATAATGCAAGGAGAATATATAATAAGAAAACCAGTATACCAAGAATTCAGCCTATGAAACAACAACAGTTACAGAAATGTCAGAAGAGGTGACAATAGAGGGAATAGAGACAGAATGCTGTAAACACACGGAAAACTAGAAAGATGTGATAACAAGAAACGCAGATGAGTTTCATAAGAAGAGAATAACCAGAAGTATCAAGTACAGCATAGATATTCAGTCGGTAAACCAAAAACAAAACAAAAAAAAACCCATTGCTGTTAAGTCGATTCTGACTAATAGAGCTGAGAAGCTCCTAGAGCAGTAGAAGATCGATGATAACAACCCTCCTCCAGAACTGACAGAGGGAGAAAGCCTTTCCCTCAAGCCGGTACCCTGAATTCAGATTTCTAGCCTCCTGGACTGTGAAAGAATAAACTTCTGTTTGTTAAAGCCATCCAGTTGTGGTATTTCTGTTATAGCAGCACTAGATAACTAAGACAGAATTTGGTATCAGAAGAGTGGGCTGCTGCTCTAATAAACCCACTGATGTCGAGTCTATTCTGACTCATAGTGACCCTATAGGACAGAGTAGAACTGCCCCATAGAGTTTCCAAGGAGCACGTGGAGGATTTGAACTGCTGACCTCTTGGTTAGCAGCCATTGTACTTAACCACTATAACACCAGGGTTTCTGCTGCTCTAATAGGTACCTAAAATGTGGAAGTGGTTTTGAAACTGTGAATAGATAGAGGCTGGAAGAGTTTTAAAGTGCCTGATAGTAAAGGCCTAGATTACCTTGAAGAGACTGTTGGTGGAATTATGGACACCAAAGACAATTCTGGGGAGTACTCAGAAGGATATGAGGAGAGCTGTTACACTGGAGACAGCACAGATGGCAAGAGGCAGCAGAAAAACCAGGAGACTATTGTGAGAATGCTGAAGGCAACCCATGGAGAGAGCCAAGTGCCTTTTCACAGGAGTTTTCCTGGCAGAGTGGGGTGCCTCTGGGCACTTATCAGTGGAGCTAGGCTTGCCGACCCAGGGAGCAAGAGAGCTGAGGCCCTTCCGGCCAAATTTTACTGGCAGAGTAGGGTGCCTCCAGGCACTTATTGGTGGAGCTACAGAGCTTTGGAACACTTGTCCAATCAGGGCAGACTTGGGTGGTAAGGCCCGAGAGGCCAAGGAACCAGGAAGAAGAAGCTGAAGAGAAAAGAAACAGAGGAAGCAGAGCTGCCTCAGTCTCAAAGGGTGGAGTCACTACTCAGATGCACTAGGAGAATGGGGCTGTACAAAGCCAAGGGAGCACAGTTGCCCTTCCAGTGGGCCTGGAAGACAGAGCTGAAGCCCAAGGGCAAGGGGTCTTCACTTAGAATCTGGAGAGTGTGACCAATACCTAAAGTCTGGAAGGCAGGGCCATTGTGTACATAATCTCAGAGAACAAAGGATTATTTTCAAACATTGAGGGCTAATGCAATGTCTTCTGCTGAGTTGCTTGGTGACTCTTAACGCTTCTTTCCCTGCAATTTCTCCCATCTGTAAAGGAAATGTCTACCTTGTGCCTGTTCCACCAATGTACTGTGGAAGCAGATAACTTGTAGTCTGGATTTCACAGATGGAGAGGAATTTTTGGATTTTGGGCTTGGAGTTGATTTAAGACTTTTGCTATGATATGATGAGGTAAATATGTTTTACATGTGACAGGGACATGAATTTTGGGGGGCCAAAGTCTGGAATGTCATGGAATGAATTGTGTCCCCAAAAAACATATGTTGTCAACTTGGCTAGGGGATGATTCCCAGTATTGTGTGATTGTGAGCCATTTTGTCATCTGATGTGATTTTCCCATGTGTTGTAAATCCTACCTCTATGATGTTAATGAGGTGAGATTATCGGCAGTTATGTTAACGAGGCAGGACTCAATCTACAAGATTAGGTTGTATCTTAAGCCAATCTCTTTTGAGATACAAAAAAGAGCAGAGAGCAAAGAGATTTTGGTACCTCATACCACCAAGAAACAAGAGCCAGGAGAACAGCGTGTCCTTTGGACCCAGGGTCCCTGTGTGGAGAAGCTCCTTGACTGGTAAGGATTGATGACAAGGACCTTCCCCCAGAGCCGACAGAGAAAGAAAGCCTTCTCCTCAAGCTTGCACCCTGAATTTGGACTTCTAGCTTCCTAGACTGTAAGAGAATAAGTTTACCTTTGTTAAAGCCATACACTTGTGGCATTTCTGTTATAGCAGCACTAGACGACTAAGAGAGAATTTGGTTATAGCATTGCTAGATAATAGGACAAAATAGAACTGTAACATAGGGTTTCCAAGGAGCAGCTGGTGGATTCGAACTGCTAACCTTTTGGTTAGCAGCCTGAACTCTTAAGCACAGCGTCACCAGCACTCCATTCAGATGGTTGGTGCTAGAAAATATCTACTTGAGTAGGTAAAAAGAAAAAAGAGTAGGTAGGTAGGTAGGCTAAATTATGGCCTCCCAACATATCCAGTCCTAATCCCTGAGAACTGTGAATGTTACCTTATATAGCAAAAGAAACTTTACAGATGTAATTAAGGATTTTGAGATGGGGAAATTATGCTGGATTATCCAGGGTGGCCCTAAATGTAATCATAAGTGTCCTTATAAGAGAGGCAGAGGGAGATTTGACTACAGAGAAGGCAATGTGAGGATTGAAGCAAGATGCTACACTGCTAGCTTTGAAGAAGGACCAACTGAGCAGTGGAATGCAAGGAAAAAGGCAAGGCAAATTCTGCCTATGGTCTCTGGAAACTCTATGGGGCAGTTCTACTCTATCCTATAGGGTCATTATGAGTCAGAATCAGCTCCATGGCGCTGGGTTTGGTTTGGTTTTTGGTTTGGTCTCTGGAGGGAGCCAGGCTCTGCTAACATCTCAATTTCACCCCAGTGAAACTGACTTCAGACTCTGACCTTCAGAGCTGTAAGAGAATAAGTGTGTGTGGTTTTAAGCCACCAGGTTTGCAGTGATTGGTTACAGTAGTCACAGGAAACTAATACACTGAATTTGACAACTAAATGGACATTGGCACTCCTAGCAAGAACAATTTGCATGGATGATTAAAAGAAGCTACGTTTCTAAATTCACAGGGAAATTTCAATGAATCCGCCAAGCAAGTTCCTAATTGCAACATTAATTACTTAAAACCATTTCTAAGCGGTAAAAATATTTAGGAACTACCAGTTACCAAGAAAGTATTGGAAAAGCTACAGAATGAAAACTACCATTTGTTTCTCAATTGAGCTGGAAATATTCATACTAATCATCCATATTTTGAACCAAGCTAACATAAAACTGGCATCTGCTGTTGTTTTCAGAGGCAGCACAACAACACTGGCATAAATATAAAATCACAGATACATGTTCTGTCTCTCTCTCTCTGTATATATAGTAATCGTGGGAGGTAAGCTAATCTAATTACAGAAGAGTCTTACAGACCAAGGTAGCATACTAGTTATATTAAATTCCATTTTCATGTATACCTAGACTGAATCAAAGCTGCTATTCTTTATTTTCAAATGAATAAACACTTGAACATTAAGACAGTCCTTTCTCTGATTTGTCATGATATTAATTATAGTCTCATATGGATGCATATCACAATTTTACTGTATGTTATTTTACACAAATACTCATCAAAAGTTATGTTCTGAAAGTTCATTAACTGAGAATAATTACTGTACAGAAAAATATTTTTCTAAACTTGGATTTGAGCATGGTTAACTCTCCTACACATGGGATCATTTCACTGAAGAATTTTTTAGGAAAAATAAGTATAGTCATTTCAGCTTTAAAAGGAAGGTCAATCTTGCTAGAATATACCTACCCACATTTGTAACCCTTTAAATTATGTAAAATATTATAGCATTTTTTTCACCACCCCCATTTCTGTTGATGCTTTTTATTGATTCATTAGTAGTTTAAGATTATGGACAAAGAAAATACAGGTTTCAGCTCTTTTCTAACTCAGTGTTTTTTCTGTTTGTTTGTTTTCTGTTTTTTACCTGGAGCCCATGGCTAGTTTCAGGTGGACCCTGGGAAAAGTAGGTAAAGACTCTAGTGTGTTTTTTGTCTTGTTTTAATAAACTGCAGTCACCATGACCTGAAATGGACTCCAGAGCAACTGGTTTGGAGGACGGCTATAATCAATTACCAACACGTTGCCGCCCAGCTGACTCCAACTCCTGGTGGTCCCATGTGTGTCAGAGCAGAACGTGCTCCATAGGATTTTCAGTGGCTGATTTTTCAGAAATAGACCGTCAGGTCTTTCTTCCAAAGCACCTCTGGGTGCTTCCAACCTCCATCCTTTCAGTTAGCAATCGAGCATGTTAACTGTTCACACCACCCGGGGATTCTTAAACCAGTTGCTGTACAACCAAATAAGTAGACAATAACAAGGGTTAGCAAGGATGTGGAGAAACTGGAACCTTCCTACACTGCAAGTGGGAATGTAAAACAGTGCAGCCACTTTGGAAAAGGATTCTGACAGTTGCTCAAACTTTAAACATGAATTACCATATGATCCAGCAATTCTACTCCGGGGTGTATGCCCAACTTAAATGAAAACATATGTCTACACAGAAACTTCTACATGAATGTTCATTAATAATTAATAGCATTACTAATAACAGCCAAGAAGTGGAAACAACTCAAATGTCTACTGACTGATGAATAAACAAAACATAGTATATCCATACCATAGAATATCATTTGGCAATAAAAAGGAATGAAGTACTTTTACATGCTGTAACAAGAAAAAACCTTGAAAACATTATGCTAAGTAAAAGAAGGCAGTCACAAAACACCACAGTGTACGACTGCATTTACATGAAATGTCCCGAATATGCACATCTATAAAGGCAGAATGCAGATTACTGGCTGTCACTGGATACGGGCTTTCTTTTAGGGGGAGAGAAAGGTTCCAAAATTGCATTATGGTGATGGTGGCACAACTCTGTGAATACACAAAAAACACTGAATGTTACACTTTAAATGGTTGAATTGCATAGTATATGAATAATTACATATCAATAAAGCTATGCAAAAAAAAAAAGTGGGGGGGAGGAACTGGGATATGCTGTAGTGAGATATTAATGTCCAGGTAAGATAAACCAAGGTACGTTCATTTGAACTTGGAAGCTCATTGTCTAAGTCAAAACTATAGACTAAACTTGTATTTTTCTGAAAATAATCACAGACTTTTACACCACAAAATTTTTCTTTAATAAATGCAGTCCCTGTGCCCAGTTATCCAAAAGATTTTAAAGATGCATATAAGATATTATTTACATGCCAGGTTAGAGTCCACTTGATATATTTATATTTTGGCTTCATTGTTTTTGACAATTAAAATATATCTATTTATCTTAAAGAAAACTCTTATCTATATCCATTTAAATATAACCTAGTTTGCCAGATGGACTCACTTTTTTTTTTTTTAGCTTGCAATAAACAACATTTTATTCATAATAATTAACATTTTCAAGAATGGCATATGTTGTGCTGGGAATAGCTAGGTTAGCAATTTTTTTTTTTTAATTGTACTTTAGATGAGGGTTTACAGAGCAAACTAGTTTCCCATTAAACAGTTAGTAGACATATTGTTTTATGACATTGGTTAACAACCCCATGACAGGTCAACACTCTCCCTTCTTGACTCTGGGTTCCCTATTATCAGCTTTCCTCTTCCCTCCTGCCTTCTACTCCTGGCCCCTGGGCGGTGTGCCCCTTTAGTCTCCTTTGATTTTATGGGCCTGTCTAATCTTTGGCTGAAAGATGAACCTTGGGAGTGACTTCATTATTGAGCTAAAAGGTGTCCAGGGGCCATACTCTTGGGGTTTCTTCAGTCTCTGTCAGGCCAGTGAGTCTAGTCTTTTTTTGTGAGTTAGAATTTTGTTCTACATTTTTCTCCAGCTCTGTCCAGAACCCCTCTATTTTGATCCCTGTCAGAGAGGATGGACTCACTTTTTGTTTAAAAATAAAACATACCATTTATTCTCCAGTAATATTAATTTTTATTATTTCTACTTTTTGAAAATCCTTTTGGCACTAAATGATATTTCTTTTATGCCTTCCATATCATCAAACACAAAAGGAAATAAATATTACAAAAATAACTGTTCACAACTCATTATTTGGAAAGTAGACGTTATTGACTAGAATTTCCTATAATGCCCTACAGATTTTTCTCAATAAATGTCATTTTTCTATCTCTGATTGTAACATTAGCTTAATGTTTCTGTTGAACTTACATTTCCCCTGCAAGCTTTATATATGCCATTATTTTATTGAGTAGTATTGTTCAATTCCTCTCATTTACTATTTCCAAATTTTTATTTTCCCTTTGTTTCGTTCTTATTCAGTAATTCTGTCATAAATCTTTTAAACACAAAGTACTGTTTGTTTTGCCTATTGCTATTTTCAAGGAAAGTATAACCCAATATCAAAAAAAGACCCACTGCCATCAAGTTGACTCTGACTCATAACAACCATATAGCCCAATAGGCTTTAGGAATAGTGTTTTCAACTGACTTAACATTATTTCAGTGTTAGAAAATTTAAAACCTTCTACTACTCTGCCACACTCCACAAACCTACTAAGTCCATATTCGCCATCAGTCAGGACCAACTGGGCGGCAGCTAACAACAGCAATAATGTCTCTGCTGGCAGCATACTCATGTTACCTTTATCAGTTTCTTTAATGGTTTTGTAACCATGATTTTCTTGTTTTCTCATCTCTCACTGTAGGAAAATAAAAGGCATGGCATTGAATGAATAGGTGAAAGTGGCAGTATGTGGGAAGTAGATAGTAATGTAGCTCAGGTTAGGGACCCGAGGCAAAGAATGAAGCAATTCCAAAAGTTTTGCTAACTAATCAAATGACTAAGATTATGCCTCAATTTTACATTCCAATATAACTCCTCCTGGTAAAAACTAATTCTATACATATATACTAATAAACTATTGTGTTTTTTAACTTAAGATATAATGTAATTATGAAACTTCATGACTGAACTGCCTACACACACGCACGCACAGACCCACAGACACACACACATACACACACTTTGGTCCCTCCATTGTTTCTGTTCACAAAGCCAGAAATGAACTAAAAACAAAGCAGGCTGCCTCTTTTCTCTAATGTACCTCTAGTCAGTCGTGAGGTTGTTATTGTTTTACCACTCTGCTTAGTCAGTAGCTCTTGGCATATTAAAATGAAAGCATAAGAGTGAAAAATAGTATGTTGATTTGGACTTGAAAATCCTGCAAGCCATAACCATTAATACCATGTTATTTTTATTAAAAATGTGGTAAAAATTTTATACATGATTTTATACAAATGAAAGCCCATAGTCTAGATAAACAAAATGCTTATGATTTAGAAGAGAGTTTATATTGTAGATTTTAGAGTAGGCTTTTTACCATTGTTTTATGCAACCCCAGTTCCGTACAGCAAAATAGCAAGTAGACAGCTTTCAAAAAGCCACTCTTTGGTCTCACATTCCCCATATCTTAGCCTAAAGTGCTTTTGCCACTATTCTTTCCATGATCAATTTCTAAAGTAGTGACATTTTAAGTGCTCTGATATACAGTGCAAGAAAAATTGCGTTGAATTCAAATACCTGGAAATTTTATATCTAGAATAAATTTTAAAAGAAGAAACATGCTGCCTTATCAGAAGGTTATTTCCACATATTTACACACATCCATAAATTAGTAGATTTGTGCTCAGCTTAGAATAAAACTACACTTAACGTGGCCCTGTGAATTTTACACTTAGCCTTAAAATAGAAGTAACAAATAAATGCAGAAAAGTGTATTTATTGGAAATGCGTATTTTTTAGACATTAATTAGTTGGACTTTTCATCATTTAAATCACACAGCTGTTTTTTTTTTATTTGTTGCTTTTTTTTTTTTTTTTTTTTAACCTCAGCTTGATAGCCCTCAATTCTCCACTGGCATTTTAGGAAAAACACATAATCATTAAACTTCGTGTAATTATCACTAGGTCCATAAGGATGACATATATTCGAATATGCCACTGTAGTCCTTTAAGTCAAGAATCACTACATTTATGCACCATCAGCATCTCTGGACAATTAACAAAATGCCAACAATTATAAATATATAATGAAGATGAATAAAGTGTTAACCAAAGTAAATAATTAAAACCTAATAAAACTCTTCAGCAGTAGTAAATACCAGCCTAAAAGTTCAATTATCATTTAGATACTATGCCACCTATATTAACTATACTTTTTATTTATTATTTTTCACCTTAGACTGCGACACACGTTGTGACTTTGGAACTCCGTGACTTCTGAACAAATATACTTTGCTGAAGACAACAGTGCATCCTTTCTCTGCATGACTTTTAAATACCACATTAAATAACGGATGTCCCCTTACTTCAGGGTAGGAGTTTGTAATATTTGTTTTTCATGCTTACAGTTTCTACATATGGAATGATGATATGTTCTTTGAGAAGGTATTTTGTGTCACAGATATGATATAGCACTAGAGAATCAGCAAGCAGAAATACAACACACGAGGGCTTTTATTTTTTTAACAGATTAACAGAGACTACTGGTTAGAATATTTCAACTTAGACATTGCACAGAAATCTGGTGAGTGGGGAGAAGGTACCATAATAAAGCGTGTAAGAATTATTATTTCTACTATAAGTCTTTTAAATGTATACTCAGAGGAGTCTAATATATTTCATGGAGTAATTTGGGATTCAATTCCTCTCAAGCCAAGTGTATATCAACTTCAATAGTCAAAGGATTTTATATTATTTTGTTTCTGTGCTTTTTCTTTTGTCATATAACTGGATTATGTAACCTAACGGAAATCCAGGAGAGGAAATAAGACTATTAGAAAATAACAAGAATGCCTTCTTAATAAATGAGCTCCATGAACTCCTTAGCAAACCAAGACATTGGTAAGTACTTAGCTATTAAACTATTTTGTAAGATTATAAATGTCTACATGTTGTACTGTATTGACATCATCTCAAACTTTTCTTTGGTCTAATGAAATCAATTTAAAACACCATTGCCTAATACTTATATACACTGAAATATGGCAAATATTGTTTCTATCTCATAATTCTTCCAACTTCTGTATTATATATTTATTTTTCCATCTATCCATATAAAATTTTGAGGAGGAACATGCATTACAAAATAAAGGTGGAATTATAAAGTTTGAATAATCAAAACTATGTGCTGATATAAGCTTTAACAGTAGAAAATGTTTGAAACTAGATACAATTGTGATGAAATTACATGTGATAAAATGGCATTTTAAAATCATTGATGAAGGAATAAAGTATTCTATAACTTTTATGATTTTGGGGAGAAAGATCTTCATATAACAAATTAAACATTATACCTAAATTACTGATTAAATATAAGCTATATTTTAATTAATTTAGCTTTTGTTAAAAGTACACATTTTGTGTCAGAAGGAAGAACTTAAATCATGAACTCACAATGCCATCTGTCCTAGAAATCTCCCTAAATAAAACGATAATCGTAAAATATGTAGAACCTAAAATACCTGAATATTTTTCTTCTCTCAAGTTGAAGAGTCTTTTAGAATATAGGTACAAAAGAAAAATTCATAATTAAAAATTATGTTACATAATATTTTAAAAATTTATCTTAAAAACAAACAAGCATAAAAGGAAAACAAAAAAGAAAACGTGTCAATTAAAATGTGGTAGATGAAGCACTTAATATATAAAGTGCTCTTACAAACCAATTTTAAAAAGTAGTTAACTCTAATACAAAAATGGGGAAAACTTGTGAATCATAATCACAAAAGTACTAAAAACAAATGTACATAATTACATAAATAAGTATACATATAAAGAAATGTGAAACTTTATAAGTGATCAAATGCTCAATCAAACAAATGCACAAACATGGAGATATAGTTTCTGATTTGAAATTGGGGAATATATATATAAGCAAAACCTGTTGCTGTCCAGTCAATTTCAACTCAGAGGAACCATATAGGACAAAGTAGAGCTGCCCCACAGGGTTTCCAAGGCTGTAATACTTAAGGAAGCAGACTGCCACACCTTTCTCCCACGGAGTGGCTAGTGGGTCTGAACAGCTGACCTTTTGGTTAGCAGCCAAGTGCTTAACCAGTCACCAGGGCTCCTTAGGGGGGGAAAATTATATATATACTTCTGTGTGTATGTATGTGCAAATGTGCATGAATGTATGCAGTACATATATAAATGTATATGTGTTGGTATACACACATACACACACACAAACACATATACACACATATATATTGCATACATTCACGTACATTTGCACATACACACAGGAGTGCTTTGCGACAGTGAAGAGAAATGGGTATACTCTTCAGTAGCACAATATTTCTGGAAGAATTTCCCAACTTAGCCATTGTACTTTTAAGGAAAAACCTGCATTTATAAGGATGCTTATTGTAGTATGTCTATGGGAGAAAAAAGTGCAAAGCGATATATGTCAACAAATAAAATTTTGATCAATTTGTAAAATATCCTGTTTTTCTAAAAATTGACTAGAAAAGTGCCCGGAATAAACACATCTGCATATTAGTTATTAGTAGTAGAAATATTTGGGTTGTGGCATTATAGGTGATAATTAATTTCTTATTTGTGCTCTTATTTTAGAAAGTTTACAGAATGTTTAATATTTTGTAATAGGTTAAATTTCAATTTTTAAATGGTAATATTCCTTTATATAAGAATATTTCTTGTTTTAAATATGATTCTAAATTATAAAAATTGTGTCAGAGATAAAGAAATGCAGGTAGTCCCCAACTTACAACATATTCAAGTTAAGATAAACCCCACTTACCACCTTCTGGTTTTCTTTTGAACATGTTATCACTAACAATATGCACTATATATAATATGGAAGACAGCTTCCTGGACAACTGACTGGAAAAGATCCATATTTATGCCTATTCCCAAGAAAGGTGATCCAACCGAATGTGGAAATTATAGACCAATATCATAAATATCACACGGAAGCAAAATTTTCCTGAAGATCATTCAAAAATGGCTGCAGCAGTATATCGACAGGGAACTGCCAGAAATTCAGGCCAGTTTCAGGAGAGGATGTGGAACCAGGGATATCATTGCTGATGTCAGATGGATCCTGGCTGAAAGCAGAGAACACCAGAAGGATGTTTACCTGTGTTTTATTGACTATGCAAAGGCATTCGACTGTGTGGATCATAACAAACTATGGATAACATTGCAAAGAATGGGAATTCCAGAACACTTAATTGTGCTCATGAGGAAACTTTACACAGATCAAGAGGCAGTTGTTCAGACAGAACAAGGGGATACTGACTGGTTTAAAGTCAGGAAAGGTGTACGTCAGGGCTGTATTCTTTCACCACATCTAATTAATCTGTATGCTGAGCAAATAATATGAGAAGCTGGACTATATGAAGAAGAACAGGGCATCAGGATTGGAGGAAGACTCATTAACAACTTGTGTTATGCAGATGACACAACCTTGCTTGCTGAAAGTGAAGAGGACTTGAAGCACTTACTAATGAGGATCAAAGACCACAGCCTTCAGTATGGATTACACCTTAACATAAAGAAAACAAAAATCCTCACAACTGGACCAATGAGCAACATCATGATAAATGGAGAAAAGATTGAAGTTGTCAAGGATTTCATTTTACTTAGATCCACAATCAAGAGCCATGGAAGCAGCAGGCAAGAAATCAAAAGACGCATTGCATTGGGTCAATCTGCTGCAAAGGACCTCTTTAAAGTGTTGAAGAGCAAAGATGTCACCTTGAAGACTAAGGTGGGCCTGACCCAAGCTATGGTACTTCCAATCACATCACATGCATGTGAAAGCTGGACAATGAGTAAGGAAGACCGAAGAAGAGTTGATGCCTTTGAATTGTGGTGTTGGCGAAGAATATTGAATATACCATGGACTGCCAAAAGAACAAGCAAATCTGTCTTGGAAGAAGTACAACCAGAATGCTCCTTAGAACCAAGGATTGTGAGACTGCGTCTTACATACTTTGGACATGTTGTCAGGTGGGATCAGTCCCTGGAGAAGGACATCATGCTTGGCAAAGTACAGGGTCAGCGGCAAAGAAGAAGACCCTCAACGAGGTGGATTGACACAGTGGTTGCAACAACGAACTCAAGCATAACAATGATCGTAAGGATGGAGCAGGACCAGGCAGTGTTTCGTTTTGTTGTGCATAGGGTCTCTATGATTCGGAACTGACTCGACAGCACCTAACGACAACAATAACAGCGTATGATGTGGCAATGCATCATTTTTGATGTTATCATTCTCAGATGTTTACTTGCAGATGTTCAAAGACCAGATTTATAAAGATACTTATAAGTCAATAATAATGAAAACTTAGAAAAAAATAAAATAAGGTATTTGACTTACATCAGCCAACTTAACCCAGAGTTGTTGGAAAAGAACTCTGTCATAAGTCAGAGACTACCTGCAGTGTATGTCTGTATGTTTTATTTTCATTGATAACATATTGCTTCCACACAAGAACACTCATTTAAAGACAAAATTCTTAGATTTGCAATAATGTATCCTCCTATATATAGTAGAAAACATTAAATTATCTATTTATGATCAAGTAAGCTTAAATCATACTCTAAAACCTAAATGTGAAAGGAAAATATTGTTGGTTTCCGAGTAATAGTCTCTAGGAATCGGATCTTTTTTGTTGTTGTTGTTAAACTCTTCTATAAGTTCCATTGAAATCATCATATGTTACATTTAGTCATCAAAGTTCACATAACATTAAAAATCAGCAATTACCATCTCTGTTACAGTGATTGAACAATAGAATATAGGACCATTTAAAAATCAAGTATTATATTTTCATTATAAGGGTGGCTTTCACTTTTGATTCAAATATGTAAGAAACTATAATATCCTCCTTTGACGACGTAGTAAAATGTTTGGAAACATCTAGTCTCTAAATCTGTATTGTCATATATTTACTCTCTTGTAGTTACTCTCACTAAATTCTACACTCCAGGGCTTTTTGCTGACCTTGTGATATCAGGCCTTTGAATTACTATGACTAATTGTGAGGGAGATGCACAAGTACTTCAGGGCAATGTGGAAAATTCTCCTAACCAGATGCTTCAGACACATAATTAATGAATCCGTGACTGAAATCGATCCAAAAATGTAAGCCAGAAGAGATGGAGTCATTAACAGATCCAGCATCATCTTAGATGTCAGGGAGAATATTTAGCTTCATTGGTGACTCTAGGGTAAACTCCAGGCTGCGGAGATCCTGAAAAAGTTGTCTGATGGGTCTGATAATTTGCATAAGACCTGACAACATCCAACTAACAGACGTGACCAATAGATACTAGTGATCAACAGGAGGAGCCCTGGTGGTGTAATGGCTAAGTGTTTGGCTGCTAAAGGACAGGTGCAGCTTGAACTACCAGCTACTTAACGGGAGAAAAGGATCTGCTCCTATAAAGAATACAGCCTAGGAAACACTATGGGGGCAGTTCTACTCTGTTCTATAGGGTCACAATGAGTCGAAATCGACTTCACGGCACACAGCAACAACAGTGATCAAGAGCACCTACGAAAGATACAAGGTCGATGTAACAGCTGAATTGAGAAAACGCATCTGACAGATGAGAGAGTAGAAAGAATAGTTCATGTTATTTCTCTTACCCAAGACCAAAAGTTGCTATAATATTCTGGAAAATTTATTTAATTTACTATTTCCAGAAAACAGATTTTCAAGAATTTAATTCAAATATTCCTTACAGTGTGAGCCCATTTCTAATACTCTTTTATTTCATTTTTTGGTTTGATTTTTTAAAAAAAATAACACAGAAGATATGTTTCAAAGTCTCATTGAAAAGAAATAAAGCATAAGGAACAACAGTTTGAAAACTAAAAATTTCTTTTCAAATCTGTGCCATAATATGCAGCTGTGCTTACTTCAGAACAAGTTAAATGGCATGGCTTAGTAGAACAAAGTGGCAATATATTGTAATGTGTCCTCGCATCTGTGTGGTTAAACTTTACAACCACCCCTCCTTAATTTTATATAATACAGCATGTTAATTTTGTTTACAAACTAGTAGGCAGGAGACAAATAGAGGAGGACCCTCAATGAGATAGGTTGGCACAGTGGCTGCAACAATGAGCTCAAGCACAGCAACGATTGTGAGGATGACCAGGCAGTGTTTCCTTCTGTTATATACAGGGTCTCTGCGAGTCAGAACTGACTCAAAGGCACCTAACAACAACAGACAAATAAAAAGAGAAACAATTTCCACTTCAGTAACCTGCAGAGGAACCATGAAGCTTAACTTAAGAGCAGAAAATCCAGGCTGGAAGAACTGATATTTAAAGGTGCAGTAATGGGATGTTTAAATATGTTAGCCCTACCTTGTCCCTTCACATTCTTTATAAATGCAGCATAATGTTTGGTCTCCTGTGGGGTTGCCTAAGACAGTGGCCCTCACTGGGACAGGTCATAAATACTGTCCTGCTGCTCTATGCTTTACTGAGGCTGAGGGTAATTGTGTGAAGCTTAAAAATACATTGGTAGCATGACCCCGTGCCCCCACGAGCTCAACATGAAAGGAAAGCCATGATCATAGAAAGTTTCCATTTTATTCGAGGGTCACAAAGGACAAAAAAGAACAACACATAGCCCCTTGGCATATAAAATGATCTAAAAACTATTTCACAGAACTGGCTGTGACTGTAAGAAGCAAAGAACATTCTTTTCTGCCTCTTCTGTACAGTTTATTAGCATATACGAAAAAACTTCTCTTTTTTTCTTTTACTCTGATATGCACTGAAACAAACAGGTGGGCAGAAAATTAATCGAATTAGTTCCAAGGCTCCTATATTCCCCACGTGCCCCCAATCATATTATCATTGTCTTCAAATAGAAGTTGTGTTGGCATTCCAAGCAAAACTGCTTTACCTGGATAATGATAAATAGAAGCTCAAAAGATACCTCTATGGATTGAATTGTGTACTCAGAAAAGATATGTTGAAGTCCTAACCAGCAGTACTTGTGAATGTGACCTTGTTTGGAAATAAGGTCATTGAAAATATTGTCAGTTAGCAACAGGTCATGCCAGACTAGGGTGGGTGCTAGTCCCATCTGAGTGGTGTTCTTATAAAAGAGAAGAGATGCAGAGCAACAGAGGAAGGATGTCCTATGACACTCCAACTGCAAACCAAGGAACTCCTGGAGCTAGCAGAAGCTAGGCAAAAGGCATGAAACAGATTCTCCCTAAGGCCTTGAGAAGAAATAACATGGCCAACACCCTGATCTCTCACTCCCAAACTCCAGAACTGTTAGACAATAAATTTCTGCTCTTATAAACTACCCAGTTTGTGGCATTTTGTTACAGCAGTCCTAGGAAGCTAATACAGATACAGCTTTACTTCTTTCACCTGAAGAGAGCTGTCAATGGAGTGACTGTAATCAAACGCTCAGTTCCCCAAGCCACAGGCCAAGAGCACAGGGCTCTTTGTCTCTCTTTTACATAACTAAATATAACCCCTGTATTATGGGACTCCTGATGTTAAAAGGTGAATCAGAAAATTGGCTAAATTTTGCACCCTGTCATGATATTTTCCTTTTTTTTTTTTTTATGATTTTTATTGTGCTTTAAGTGAAAGTTTACAAATCAAGTCAGTCTCTCACACAAAAACCCATACACACCTTGCTACACACTCCCGATTTCTCTCCTGCTAATTAGACATCCCACTCTCTCCCTCCACTCTCTCTTTTTGTGTCCATTTCGCCAGCTTCTAACCCCCTCCACCCTCTCATCTCCCCTCCAGGCAGGAGATGCCAACATAGTCTCAAGTGTCCACCTGATCCAAGAAGCTCACTCCTCACCAGCATTCCTCTCCAACCCATTGGCCAATCCAATCCATGTTTGAAGAGTTGGCTTCGGGAATGGTTCCTGTCCTGGGCCAACAGAAGGTCTGGGGGCCATGACCACCAGGATCCTTCTAGTCTCAGTCAGACCGTTAAGTTTAGTCTTATGAGAATTTGGGGTCCACACCCACTGCTCTCCTGCTCCCTCAGGGGTTCTCTGTTGTGTTCCCTGTCAGGGCAGTCATCGGTTCTACCCGGGCACCATCTAATTCTTCTGGTCTCAGGATGATGTAGTCACTAGTTCATGTGGCCCTTTCTGTCTCTTGGGCTCATAATCACTTTGTGTCCTTGGTGTTCTTCATTCTCTTTGATCCAGGTGGGTTGAGACCAATTGATGCATCTTAGGCTGCTTGCTAGTGTTTAAGACCCCAAATGCCACTCTTCAAAGTGGGATGCAGAATGATTTCTTAATAGATTTTATTATGCCAATTGACTTAGATGTCCCTGAAACCATGGTCCCCAGACCCCTGCCCCTGCTACGCTGGCCTTTGAAGGATTCAGTTTATTCAGGAAACTTCTTTGTTTTTGGTTCAGTCCAATTGTGCTGACCTCCCCTGTATTGTGTGCTGTTTTCCTTTCACCTAAAGTAGTTCTTATCTACTATCTAACTAGTGAATGCCCCCCTCCCACCCTCCCTCCTTCCCCCTCTCGTAACCACAATAGAAATTTTCTCCTCAGTTTAAACTATTTCTCAAGTTCTTATAATTGTGGTCTTATACAATATTTGTCCTTTTGCAACTGACTAATTTCACTCAGCATAATGCAGTCCAGGTTCCTCCATGTTATGAAATGTTTCACAGATTCCTCACTGTTCTTTATCAATGCATAGTATTCCATTGTGTGACTATACCATAATTTATTTATCCATTCATCCATTGATGGGCACCTTGGTTGCTTCCATCTTTTTGCTATTGTAAACAGTGCTGCAATACACATGGGTGTGAATATATCTGTTCGTGTAAAGGCTCTTATTTCTCTAAGATGTGTTCCAAGGAACGGGACTGCTGGATCATATGGTAGTTCTATTTCTAGCTTTTTAAGGAAGTGCCAAATCAATTTCCAAAGTGATTGTACCATTTGACATTCCCACCAGCAGTGTATAAGTGTTCCAGTCTCTCCACAGGCTCTCCAACATTTATTATTTTGTGTTTTTTGGGTTAATGCCAGCCTTGTTGGAGTGAGACGACATCTCATTGTAGTTTTGATCTGCATTTCTCTAATGGCTAATGATCGTTAACATTTCCTCATATATCTGTTAGCTACCTGAATGTCTTCTTTAGTGAAGTGTCTATTCATGTCTTTTGCCCATTTTTTAATAGGGTTATTTGTCTTTTTGCAGTTGAGTGAGGCCTCCCACTTTCTTCTTCTTTTTCAGTAATGCTTTACTTCTCCGGGGCTTCTTTTTGTTCCATATGAAGTTGGTGATTTGTTTCTCCATCACATTAAAAAATGTCATTGGAATTTGGATCGGAAGTGCATTGTATGTATAGATGGCTTTTGGTAGAATAGACATTTTTACTATGTTAAGTCTTCCTATCCATGAGCAAGGTATGTTTTTCCACTTAAGTATGTCTTTTTTAATTTCTTGTAGTAGAGCTTTGTAGTTTTCTTTGTATAGGTCTTTTACATCCTTGGTAAGATTTATTCCAAAGTATTTTATCTTCTTGGGGGCTACTGTGAATGGTATTGATTTGGTTATTTCCTCTTCGATGTTCTTGTTGTTGATGTAGAGGAATCCAACTGATTTTTGTATGTTTATCCTGTATCCCGATACACTGCTGAAGTCTTTTATTAGTTTCAGTAGTTTTCTGGAGGATTCCTTAGGGTTTTCTGTGTATAAGATCATGTCATCTGCAAATTGAGATGCTCTGACTTCTTCCTTGCCAATCTGGATGCACTTTATTTCTTTATCTAGGCTAACTGCTCTGGCTAGGTCTTCCAGCACAATGTTGAATAAGAGTGGTGATAAAGGGCTTCCTGGTCTGGTTCCTGATCTCAATGGGAATGTTTTCAGGCTCTCTCCATTTAGGGTGACGTTGGCTGTTGGCTTTGTATAAATGCCCTTTATTATGTTGAGGAATTTTCCTTCTATTCCTATTTTGCTGAAAGTTTTTATCATGAAGGAGTGTTGAACTTTGTCAAATGCCTTTTCTGCATCAATTGATAAAATTATGGGATTCTTGCCTTCTGTTTTATTTATGTGGTGGATTACATTAATTGTTTTTCTAATGTTGAACCATTCCTGCATACCTGGTATGAATCTCACTTGGTCATGGTGAATTTTTGTTTTTGATCTGTGGCTGAATTCTATTGGCTAGAATTTTGTTGAGGATTTTTGCATCTACATTCATGAGGGATATAGGTCTATAATTTTCTTTTCTTGTAGTGTCTTTACCTGGTTTTGGTATCAGGGATATGGTGACTTCATACAACGAGTTTGGTAGTATTCCGTCCTTTTCTATGCTCTGAAATACCTTTAGCAGTAGTGGTGTTAACTCTTCTCTGAAAGTTTGGTAGAACTCTGCAGTGAAGCCCTCCGGACCAGGGCTTTTTTTGGGGGGAGTTTTTTGATTACCTTTTCAATCTCTTCTTTTGTTATGGGTCTATTTCATTGTTCCACCTGTTTATGTTAGTTTAGTTAGTTTAGGTAGGTAGTGTGTTTCTAGGAATTCATCCATTTCTTCTAGGTTTTCAAATTTGTTTGAGTATAGTTTTTCATAGTAATCTGAAATGATTCTTTTAATTTTAGTTGGGTCTGTTGTAATATTGCCCATCTCATTTCTTATTTGAGTTATTTGCTTCCTCCCCTGTTTTCTTTTGTCAGTTTGGCCAGTGGTTTATCAATTTTGTTGAGTTTTTCAGAAAAGCAGCTTTTGGTCTTATTAATTCTTTCCATTGTTTTTCTGTTTTCTACTTCATTTAGTTCAGCTCTAATTTTTATTATTTGTTTTCTTCTGGTGCCTGTGGGTTTCTTTTGTTGCTCTCTTCCTATTTGTTCAAGTTGTAGGGATAATTCTTTGAATTTGGCCCTTTCTTCTTTTTGGATGTATGCATTTATTGCTATAAATTGGCCTCTGAGCACCGCTTTTGCTGTGTCCCAAAAGTTCTGATAGGAAGTGTTTTCATTCTCACTGGATTCTATAAATTTCTTAATTCCATCTTTAATGTCTTCCATAATCCAGTCTTTTTTGAGCAGGGTATTGTTCAGTTTCCAAGTATTTGATTTCATTTCTCTGCTTTTTCTGTTATTGATTTCCACTTTTATGGCCTTATGGTCAGAGAAGATGCTTTGTAATATTTCAATGTTTTGGATTCTGCTAAGGCTTGCTTTATGACCTATTATGTGGTCTATTCTAGAGAATATTCCATGTGAACTAGAAAAGAAACTACACTTGGTTGCTGTTGGGTGGAGTGTTCTGTATATGTCTTTGAGGTCAAGTTGGTTGATTGTGGCATTTAGATCTTCTGTGTCTTTATTGAGCTTCTTTCTAGATGTCCTGTCCTTCACCGAAAGTGGTGTGTTGAAGTCTCCTACTATTATTGTGGAGCTGTCTATCTCACTTCTCAATGCTGATAGAGTTTGTTTTATGTATCTTGCAGCCCTGTCACTGGGTGTTAAATATTTAATATAGTTATATCTTCTTGGTATATTGTCCCTTTAATCATTATATAGTGTCCTTCCTTATCCTTTATGATGGATTTAACTTTAAAGTCTATTTTGTCAGAAATTAATATTGCTACTCCCAATCTTTTTGATTGTTGTTTACTTGATATATTTTTTTCCATCCTGCGAGTTTTAGTTTATTTGTATCTCTAAGTCTAAGGTGTGTCCTTGTAGGCAGCATATAGATGGATCTTGTTTTTTAATCCATTCTGCCACTCTCTGTCTCTTTATTGGTGCATTTAGTCCATTGACATTCAGGGTAATTATGGATAGGTATGAATTTAGTGCTATCATTTTGATGCCTTTTTTTTTGTCTATTGTTGACAGTTTCTTTTTCCCACTTGATTTTATGTGCTGAATAGATTTTCTTTATATATTGTCCTTTCCTCATATTTGTTGTTGATTTTGTTTCTGTTGAGTCTGTATTCTTCCCTTGTATTTCATTTTGATGAATAGGATAGTTTGTCTCCTTTGTGATTACCTTATTTACCCCTATTTTTCTAAATTTAAACTAACTTTTATTTCTTTGTATCACCGTATCTTCCTGTCCATATGGAAGCTGTATGATTACATTTCTTAGTCAGTCTTTATTATTTTAATGTTGTCTTCTCTTATATAATAACATCACCATTACCCTGTGTCCGGCTTTTTTTTTTTTTATCTTGCTTTGTTTTTTTGGATTTCCCTGTCTGGGTTGACTTCTGGTTGCTCTACCCAGTGTTCTAGTCTTGGGTTGATACCTGATATTATTGATTCTCTAACCAAAGAACTCCCTTTAGTATTTCTTGTAGTTTTGGTTTGGTTTTTACAAATTCCCTCAACTTGTGTATATCTGGAAATGTCTTAATTTCACCTGCATTTTTAAGAGACAGTTTTGATGGATATATGATTCTTGGCAGGCAATTTTTTTCCTTCGATTTTTTAAATATGTCATGCCATTGCCTTCTTGCCTGCATTGTTTCTGCGGAGTAGTTCGAGCTTGTTCTTACTGGCTCTCCTTTGTAGGTGACTTTTCATTTATCTCTTGCTGCTCTTATACTTCTCTCTTTATCTTTGGTTTTGGCAAGCTTGATTATAATATGTCTTGGTGACTTTCTTTTAAGATCTACCTTATGTGGAGTTTGATGAGCACCTTGGATAGATATCTTCTCATCTTTCACAATATCATGGAAGTTTTCTGCCAACAAATCTTCAACAATTTTCTCTGTATTTTCTGTTATCCCTCCCTGTTCTGGTACTCCAATCACTCATAGGTTATTTCTCTTGATAGAGTCCCACATGATTCTTAAGTTTTCTTCATTTTTTTTTAATACTTTTATCTGATTTTTCTTCAAATATATTAGTGCCAAGTGATTTATCTTTGTTTTTTTTTTACTTGCTCAATTCTGCTCCTCTTTCTATTGAGTTGTCTAATTCTGTAATTTTATTGTTAATCTTCTGAATTTTTTATTGCTGTCTGCCTATGGATTTTTCCAGCTTATTAAACTTTTCATTATGTTCCTGAATAATCTTTCTGAATTCTTCAGTTGCTTTATCTGTGTGTTCCTTGGCTTGTTCTGTGTATTGCCTCATTTCCTTCCTGATGTCTTGAAGTGTTTTGTATATTAAACTTTTGTATTCTGCATCTGGTAATTCCAGGAATGCACTTTCACCCAGAAGATCCCTGGATTCTTTGTTTTGAGAGCTTGTTGAGGTGATCATGGTCTGTTTCTTTATGTGACTTGATTTTGACTGTTGTTTCTGAGCCATCTATAAGTTCTTGTATTAGTTTATGCTTGCTTCCTGTGTTGTAGCTGCTTGCTTTGCTTTGTATTGGTATAACCGTATGGTTTGCTTGAGTGAGCTAGCTTGGTTATTTTCGCCTTTGGAGCTCTGGTGTCCTGTCCCCAGCTGGCTAGAGTTGTTATCAGGTGTATCAGTCTAGGAGTCCATTCAGTTTTCTTGTATGAATTCAGCTCAGGTTTCCAGGTAGCTGATCATCAAGTGTGTGGTACAGGCTCTGTCCTACAGTCTTAGAGGGGCAGGGGTGATTGGCATATATACCAGTATCTGATTGCAGCAGGGGGTCATGCTCTGAACTAGGCAGGGGGCTGAGAACCAATCTCCCAGTGTCTCTGAGGAAAGCACGTCCCTGTTCCCTATAGTGTGCAGGTGGGTGGGTTCTGCAGAGGGACCATGGCCACCTAATGTTTTTGGTTGTAAGGACTGGGAGGTACCAGTTATCTTTGGACCCCTGGTGTGACCTGAGTGGAGCTACCAGTCCTTAGGTTCATGATGTGGGTAGGTGGGGACCTTGTTTAATAGGCAAAGCAATGTCAAATATCAAACACCCTCCACTCCAGCACACAGCTGAAATGGTTGGAGTTTGCCAACAAGGGCCTATTCTCCCAAAATAGGCCCACATGGGTCCATGCAGAACGGAAACCTCCTCAAGGTCCACAGACGGTTTATGCCTGGATAGGAGCCCCTTCTGTCCTGAGCTCCCCCGGTTAATGGAGCTAGCAAATTATCTTTTTCCCCCAGTTGCAAACTTTTTCCTTCCCCAAGGCCAGGAGGATGGCTCTAGGTGCTCACCAGGGTCTATCTCAGGCCCAGGGATTCAGTTGCTGAAGCCAGCTTGGGGGTGGGGGTGGGGCACGGTAAAATACATGCAAGTACTTAGCTTTTGCAGTGAGTGCCATTCTCCTCAGGTTCCGGAGGTGTGAGTGGGCTGTGTGGCTGGCTGCTTCTCCCTGAGGAAACTGCCGCCAACCGCTAGTAACAGCCCACCGATGCCACCGCCACCGCCGCTCCAGGAATGGTGCCCAAGGGCTCCCCACGATTCAGGTCCAGCAACTCCTCTCCACTTCTGAACAGCCTCTTCTTCCCCCTGCTCCTCAGTTCTCTGTCTAAGCTTGACTTTGATGCTCAGGGCTCCCAGCTTATCACAACTATACTTGTTTCACTTGTGTTTTTTGGGCCTTTGTTGTAAAGAGGGCTCGAAGGAAGTGTCTGTCTATTCTGCCATCTTGGCTCTGCCTCCTGACTCGACATTTTCCTTTTTAAGGCATACTGCACTTCCTTTAAAGTAACATATTTTCTTGGGTGCCTTTAAATACACACTGAATTTTTCTCTAAGATCTGTCCTTATAGATACAATTGGAGTGAATAGATAGTCCAACAGAGTACTTAGAAGAGATATCTTCTAACATTAGTTCCAAAATAGGCCTTGTATAGACAGATTATGGTTCCATTCTAAGTATGAGTAGATAAGTAAAATAGGTAATAGTTTTTTTCAACCATATCAGAAGCACCTCTCTTTAAAACAGAGCATTTGTAATGCCCCTTTTACTACCTGAAATGAAACCCATTTCCAATATAACCTACTTATACCTCGTACACATAACTTCAAAAAAAAAAAAAAAAGCCCATTGCCATCTAGTGGATTCCGACTCATAGCAACCCTATAGGGCAGGGTAGAACTGCCCCATAGAGTTTCCAAGGAGCGCCTGGTGGATTCAAACTGCCAGCCTTCTGGTTAGTAGCCATAGCTTTTAACCACTACGCCACCAGGGTTTCCATAACTTCAAAAACATCAGTATAATTACTAAATACAATGTAAATGAAAAGTAGGGCTATTTATAATAAAATACTATACATTGTAATATGTAAATATTTAAACATGACTACTAGAAGATGGAAACCCTGGTGGCGTAGTGCTTAAGTGCTACGGCTGCTAACCAAAGGGTCGGCAGTTTGAATCCACCAGGCACTCCTTCGAAACTCTATGGGGCAGTTCTACTCTGTCCTACAGGGTCGCTATGAGTTGGAATCGACTCAACGGCACTGGGTTTTTGGGGGGGTACTAGAAGATGTTGAAATGCAAAGACGTCACCTTAAAGACTAGGGTGTGCCTCCTATGCATGTGAAAGCTGGATGATGAATAAAGAAGACTGAAGAAGAATTGACACCTTTGAATTGTCATGTTGGAGAAGTATATTAAATGTACCATGGACTGCCAAAAGAACAAATAAGTCTGAATTGGGAGAAGTACAACCAGAATGCTCCTTAGAAACAAGGATGGCGAGACTACTTCTCACATACTTTGGACACTTTGCAAGGAAGGATCAGTCCTTGGAGAAGGACACCATGCTTGGTAAAATAGAGAGAGTCAGTGAAAAAGAGAAAGACCCTCAATGAGATGGATTGACACAGTGGCTAGAACAATGGGTTTAAGTATAACAACAATTGTGAGGATGGCACAGGACCAGGCAATGTTTTGTTCTGTTGTGCATAGGGTCGCTATGAGTTGGAACTGACTCGATGGCATCTAACAACAACAACAACACTAGAAGATAAGAGAAGCACTGGTGGCACAGTGGTTAAACACTGGGCTGCCAACCAAAAGCCTAGTGGTTTGAAACCACCAGCCACTCCATGGGAGAAAGATGTGGTAGTCTGCTCCTGTAAAGGTTTACAGCTTTGGAAACCCTATGGGATAGTTCTACTCTGTCCTATAGGGTCACTATGAGTCAGAATTGACTCAATGGCAGTGGTTTTGGCTTTTTTGGACTAGAAGATACATGAGTTCCTAAGTGGAGCAAATGATTAAGCACGGGACTACTAATCAAAAGGTTGGCAGTTTGAACCCATCCAGAGGCACCTTGGAAGAAAGGCCTAGTGACCTGCTTCTGAAAGGTCACAGCCATGAAAACCCTACTGAGTGCCATTCTACTCTGCAACCCACAGGATCACCATGAGTCAGAATCAACTTGACAGCAGCAGGTTTTCCTTAGTTTACTAGAGGATATAATAGAGCAGTCGGATGTCTATACCTACTTATATTTAACAAGTTTGGCTACAAGAGAATTAAGATCAGTAGCCTTTGTTTTAAAATAAGTATAAGAAAATGAATTTGGTAAGGGTAGACACCGGAGTAAACACTAGTGATATGTCATGTAATAACATACATATTTGTAAACAAAAGAAAGAGATATCCCTTTCAATTATCTTAAAAAAAATTTAAAAACCAATACTAATTGGGCTGTTCAAGTGAAGAAGATGAGAGTAGGCTAGTTTCACAAATGAGCTGAATCTTATAAGTGTAATGACAAAATAATTTTCTATGTTATGACATGAGAGAATAGCCTAGAAATCATATCTCCACTCATTTCTACTATCTCGAAATCAAATCATGCCTTTAGTCTCTGATACTTAAAATACTTTAGAAGCCATAATCTTCATTAGGTAGAATACAGACTGGATTAAAATCAACAACCACACCAGAAGAAACAATAGCAACAGCAGTGCCTGTGTCTTGTCGTTGTGTGCTGTCCAGCGGAATCTGACTCATAGCAACCCTACGTGACAGAGTAGAGCTGCCCTACAGGGTTTCCTAAGTTGTAGTGTTTACAGGAAGGAGCCCTGGTGGCACAGTGTTTAAGCATCTGGCTGCTGCATGTTCGGTGGTTTGAATCCACCAGCCCCTCTATGGGAGAAAGATGTGGCAATCTGCTTACCTAAAGATTACAGCCTTGGAAACCCAGTGGGGCAGTTCCACTCTGTCCTATGAGTCAGAAGTGATTGACAGCAATGGGTTTAGTTAGGTTTTTTAACCTTTAAAGGAGCAGATTGTTGGGTCTTTTATCTTGCAGAGCAGCTGATGGGTTCAAAGTGCCTTCCTTTCAGTTTGCAGCTAAGCACTTAACCAAAAACCGAAAAAGTTTCAACAAGTAATTTTCTTTATAAATATCATTGTAATCCTAAGTGTTTTAAATATTTAGAGTAACAACAATATGGAACATTTAAACATAGGTTCAGCATGTAATTTTCATAACATTTTGATCCAATATTTTACAAACATTTAAGTTGGTTTTTTATTACAAAATATATTTAAAACAACACTTGTTAATAAAGCTCAGTGAGGACCCTCAATTTTATCCATCTGCTTATTTGACAATCTGTGATTTCAAGTCTGTAAAAAGGAATACCAAATCTCTTCTAATAAACATTTCCAAGATGATTACATTCACAGTGGCTGTACGACTGCACTGAAATCCTTTTCAACTATGTAGTCGAACATAATGCAAATAATTCAGGATGGAGCAGGACCAGGCAGTGTTTTATTCTGTTGTCTATAGGGTCACTACGAGTTGAAACAAACTCGATGGCACCTAACAACAACAAACGTACTTTGAGTTTTCTTGTGCCATTATTTTCATACATTCTTTATTCAGATATTTTCACCTTGCCAGAATAAAATTACAGACAGTCCCCAGGTTTGGAACATCTGATTTACATACAACTCATACTTTCACTATAACGTTATATCAATTTGCCCTCACTTCGAAATGACTGAACCAATCCCTACTCACAACAACGTCTTCTCACAATCACCTTCACTTGCAGCATACATTGCTTTGAAATCATTGAAAAGGCTGCTTCAAGCCTTTTCTTGCACTAAAGTAAGGCTGAATAAGAACCATATGCACCTGTTCTGACTTACCTACAAATTCACCTTAAAGACACAGCTAGGAGTGGATTTTGTTCATAACCTGGAGATTGCCTGTATATGCTTATCTATTCTAACAAACAATTATTTTAACAGAATAAAAAGAAAGGAGTGCTGTGTTTAGGAAAGCTATGGAGCTACTGAAGTAAAGAAAAAAGGAAAAGAATATTTCCTATGGAAAAGAGGAAAATGAGAATGAAGTTAGTGGGTAAATGAAATAAAAAGAAATGGGAAGGATATAATTAGCTTGCAGAAGTTTAGAAAGAAAAGCAATGAACAGAAAGAAATTCAATTAAATACTTTTAGGGAAAGGGAGCAGGAGGCAAAGAGAGACAGAAAGAGTGTGCATGGAAGTGCTAGAGGGTTAAGAAGTTCAAGGACAAAGTAGGCAATCGAAAATATCTAAGAGGAATGATAAAGTAAAGATTTGTTGTCATTGTTGTTAGGTGCCATCAAGTTGATTTTTGACTTATAGCACCTGCATGTCACAGAGAAGCATTACCCCATAGGGTTCCTAGCCTGTAGTCTTTACAGGAGCAAATCGCCAGGTCTTCCTTCCACTGAGTGGCTTGGTGAGTTCCAAATACCAACCTTGCAGTTAGCAGCCAACATTTAACCGTTGCTCCAAAAGATACACAAATATAATTGAGCTTGTCAAAGAGGAGCAGAAAAAGCTTAATCTATGGAGTAAAACAATATAAACCTTGTTATTACTTATCAGTTACAGGATTTGAAGCTCAGGTTTCTAATCTGGAAAATGAGAATAATAGTAACTACCTCATAAAATTGTTAAGCAGTACTTCTAATACCTGAAAAGCATTTAGCATCTTTCCTGGCTCATAGAAAGTGCTCAAGAGGAGTAAGTTCTTTGCTGGAAGAAATTAATGTAGGATTTGTTGGTAGTCCCTATTTGAACAAAAGAATATCTTGACCTGTATCTTGCGCGAGACTTTTGTGGCACATCAAAAGGAGAACTAAATCCTCAAAATTCTGAGAAAGTTCCAAAGTATGCCAGCCATCCAGATAACGCTCTACTATAAAATGCCTCAAACATAGAACAAGAATTTACTTAGCTAAGTAACTGGGCTTAAATTGCCTAAAAGCATATTACCCTTGTGTACAAGGAAAATAAACAAATCTCAAGGAAAAAAATTATTCTATAAAGGCATTTTACTGATTTCTCTCATTTCCTAGCAATTGCCTACCAGTAAAAATCCATTACATGTGTTAACATATCCTTGATTAACCCTCCGGGGGATCTATAACTGCTCAAAAGCCAACAAAAGCTGAAAAAAGATTCTGATAAACAAACCCTCACAAAGGGGAGAGATTTAGGGATGTCATTTAGTAATGGTGAATTGAAAAATAACCTATAAACCAGAACAAAAAATCTATTTTACCAAATCTGTTACAGATTTTATTTTTATTTAGGGATATCATTTAATAATGGTGAATTGAAAAATAACTTATAAATCAGAAAAAAAAATCTATTACCAAATCTGTCACAGATTTTATTTTTCTCTGGGTAAGTATATCAAAATATTTTTATTTTTGTTGATAACCACTTCTTTAACATGATGGTTGCATGTCTTACTGTGCTGAACTGCAAGAAGGCTGATTTTACACAGAATAATTTTCATTACAGCACTAACACTTCATTTCAGGACTTCCTCTCAACAGGGAAATCAAGAAACTATTGCTGGTAGAGGAAGAAAGAGAGAGATGGGGCAGGATTCTACCACAGACATCACAGCAGCAGTCCTGAAACAACTATTGGAACTAGAAATAAAATAGTGTGACTTCCAAACACAGGCAGCCACGAACTGAGGGCACAGAAAGATGGGGGAATAAAGAGCAAATGCCTAAGATTCTTATATATATCATATAATCTCTGAAAAGGGCAAACTACTCTTTAGTAAACATTTTTTTGAGCATAAATATATTAAATACAAGTGGCTAAGATTTTCTAAATTGTCCTGAATATGAAGGTTTTACATAATCAAAAAGCTCAAAGTTTACTTCAATTATTTCTAAGTCCTGAATGAATATGAAGGACAAATTCTATTGAGAATCAGATTAATAGTTTTCTCAGCATTAATAACTTCTTCAGTTACACATTTCTTTTATATTCACGCCCTTGATGTATCAAATTAATAAAAGTGTAACGGAGATGAAACAATCTGTGAAATAGAAAGGGTTTTTTTACATTGAGTTTTAGAACATCAAACTAGATAGAGTTTTTAGCAGTTGCAGCAGCGTACTGACAGGGAACTGCCAGAAATTCAAGCTGGATTCAGAAGAGGACATGGGATGAGGGGTATCATTGCTGATGTCAGATGGATCATAGCTGAAAGTGGAGAAAACCAGAAAAATGCTTACCTGCGTTTTATTGACTATGCACAGGCATTCAACAGTGTGTATCATAACAAATTTGGATAACATTGTGAAGAATGGGAATTTCAGAACACTTAATGGTGCTCTTGCAGAACCTGTACAGAGACCAAGATGCAGTCATTAAAACAGAACAAGGGGATACTGTGCAGTTTAAAGTCAGGAATATCAATCTGTACACTGAGCACATAATCCGAGAAGCTAGGCTATATGAAGAATAACACAGCATCAGAATTGGAGGAAGACTCATTAACAACCTGCCATATGCAGATGACACAACCTTGCTTGTCAAAAGTGAAGAGGACTTGAAGCACTTACTAATGAAGATCAAAGACTATACCCTTCAGTATGCATTACACCTCAACATACAGAAAACAAAAATCCTCACAACTGGACCAATAAATAACGTCATGATAAACAGAGCAAAGATTGAAGTTGTCAAGAATTTCATTTTATTCAGATCCACAATCAAACCCATAGAAGCAGCAGTCAAGAAATCAAATGAGGTAATTTCATTGGGAAAATCTGTTGCAAAAGACCTCTTTAAAGTGTTGAAAAACAAAGATGTCACTTTGAGGACTGATGTGTGCCTGACCCAAGCTATGGCATTTTCAATTGCCTCACATGCATGTGAAAGCTGTTCAATGAATAAAGGAGACTGTAGAAGAACTGATGCCTTTGAATTATGGTGGTGGTGAAGATTATTGAATATACCATGGACTGCCAGAAGAATGAATAAGTCTGTCTTGGAAGAAGTACAGCCACAGAGCTCCTTAGAAGCGAGAATGGCGAGACTTTGTCTCTAGTACTTTGGACACGTTATCAGGAGAAACCAGTCCCTGGAGAAAGAAATCATCATTGGTAAAGTAGAGGGTCAGTGAAAAACAGGAAGACCTTCAATGAAATGGATTAACACAGTGGCTGCAACAACGGATTCAAACATAGTAATGTTTGTGAGGATGGCACAGGACAGGGCAGTGTTTCATTGTGTTATACATAGTTCTGAACCAAATTGAAGGTATCTAACAACAACTACAACAACAATTAGCTCTCAGATCACTTGAAGTGATAGATACTTGTACCAAAACTTTGTATTTCCTAGTAGGGTCAAACATTCATTTTATTTCTTTTCTTCATATTCAAATTCCTGACTGCAGAGGTATTCAAGAGAAAGTATAATATTTGCAAAAGTTGCATATGGCAGCTGAGAATATTTTACATCATTTTACATTTACTTTACTTTTCATTTTTCATGAAACAGTCAAATCTTGTATATGTTGAATATCATTACATTTTAAATTTTGTTCTTTTAGTAATTATTTCCATTGTAACAACAATTATGAGGAAATCTTGATTATAACAACATAATGATTTGTTTTAATAACTTTAAGAAAAATAAATTATGTGGAATGAATACTTTATAATTCATAATCATATATATTGTTAACAGACTATACAAGTATTTTTATTTTATTAGCAGAAAACTGAGACCCTTATAATTTACCAATTTTAAGTCATATAAAATCCATAGGTTTACTCATAATTTTGGTTTTGTCATTATGAAGGTTTGTTTGACAATGTAAAGGGATAGAATATATTTTATTTAATAGATTGGAAGGAGATTTACAGGACCCATGGTGGTTCGGTGGTTAAAACTCCTGGCAGTTAACTGGAAGGCTGGTAGTTCAAAACCACTAGCCATTCTGCAGAAGTTGTGGCAGTCTGCTTCCATAAAGATTCACAGCCTTGGGAACCTGTGGGATAGCTTTATTCTGTCTGATAGGGTTGCTATGAGTCAGCATTGACTTGAGAGCAATGCGGAATGAGTAAGAGAATTTATAACTTTTTTTAGATATTTAGACATACGAATACTTATAGTATTATCCTGAGCCTACTACTGTTAGGTGGGTAGGTGTTGTTTGAAATCATTTTGCTTATTTGAAAGTACTATTCAAATGTTGTTTGTTGTTAGAAGCCTTTGAGTCGGTTTCCACTCATAGTGACCCTAGGTACGACACAACAAAACATTGCCTGATCCTGCGCCATCCTCACAATCTTTGTTATGCTTGAGCCCATTGTTGCAGCCATTGTTTCAGTCCAGCTCATTGAGGGTCTTCCTCTTTTTTGCTGATTCCCGACTTTACCAAATATGGTGTACTTCCCCAGGGGTCGGTCCCTCCTAATAACATGTCCAAAGTATGTGAGATGAAGTCTTGCTGTTCTAGCTTCTCAGGAGCATTCTGGCTGTACTTCTTCCAAGACAGATCTGTTCATTCTTCTGGCAGTCCATGGCATATTCAATATTCTTCTCCAACATCATAATTCAAAGGCATCAAATCTTCTTCAGTCTTTCTCATTCATTGTCTAGCTTTCTTATGCATATGAGGTGACTGAAAATACCATAGCCTGGATCCTTAAAGTGACATCTTCGCTTTTTAACACATTGAAGAGATCTTTTGCAGTATATTTGCCCAATGCAATATGTCATTGGAATTCTTTACTGTTACGTCCATGGGCATTGATTGTGAATCCGACTAGAAGAAATCCTTAACACCTTCAATATTTTCTCCATTTACTGCGATGTTACTTATTGGTCCAGTTGTGAGGATTTTGCTTTCTTTCTGTTGAGGTGTAATCCATACTGAAGGCTGTAGTCTTGGATCTTCATCAGCAAATGCTTCAAGTCCTCTTCACTTGCAGCAAGCAAGGTTGTCATCTGCATATCACAGGTTGTTAATGAGTCTTCCTCGAATCCTGA
Source organism: Elephas maximus indicus (assembly GCF_024166365.1). Lineage (NCBI taxonomy): Eukaryota > Metazoa > Chordata > Mammalia > Proboscidea > Elephantidae > Elephas > Elephas maximus. The sequence goes on from NC_064822.1 coordinate 121,523,726, forward strand.
TGCTGTGTTCTTCTTCATATAATCCAGGTTCTCAGGTTATTTGCTCACATACAGACTGAATAAGTATGGTGAAAGCATACAATCTTGACACACACCTTTCCTGATTTTAAACCACACAGTATTACCTTGTTCTGTTCAAATGACTGTCTCTTGGTCTAAGTCCAGGTTCCTCATGAGCATGATTAAGTGTTCTGGAATTCCCATTTTTTGCAATGTTATCCATAATTTGTTATGATGCACACAGTTGGATGCCTCTGCGTGGTCAATAAAACACAGGTAAACATCTTTCTGGTATTCTCTACTTTCAGCCAGGATCCATCTAGCATCAACAATGCTATCCCTTGATCCATGTTCTCTTCTGAATCAAGCTTGAATTTCTGGCATTTCCCTGTCAATGTACTGCTTCAACTGCTTTTGAATGATCTTCAACAAAATTAACTTGTATGTGATATTAATGATATTGTTTGACAATTTCTGCATTCTGCTGTATCACCTTTCTTTGGAATTGGCACAAATACAGGTTTCTTCCAGTTGGCTGGCCAGATAACTGTCTTCCAAATTTCTTGGCACAGACAAGTGAGCACCTCCAGCACTCTATCCATTTGTTGAAACATTTCAAAATTATATTCCCTCAATTCTTGGAGGCTTGTTTTTCACCGATGCCTTCAGTGCAGCTTGGACTTCTTCCGTCAGTACCATCAGTTCCTGATCATATGCTACTTGAAGATCACCAAAGAACCAAGGAGCAGAAGCTGAAAAGAGACAAGGACCTTTCCCCAGAGGCATCAGAGAGAGAAAGCCTTCCCTTAGAGCCAGCATCTTGAATTTGGACTTCTAGACTACTAAATTTATTGACTACAAAAAGGCATTAGACTATGTGGATCATAACAAATTATGGACAACATTGTGAAGAACAGGAAGTCATTTGAAGAGAACAAGGGGATATTGTATGGTTTAAAATCAGGGAGGGTGTGTGTCAGTTTTATAGCCTTTCACCATACTTATTCCATTAGTATGCTCAGTAAATATTCTGAGAAACTTAACTATACGAAGAAGTACAAGGCATCAGGATTGGAGGACAACTTATTAACAACCTGTGATATGCAGATGACACAACCTTGCTTGCTGAAATAGAAAAGGACTTGATGCACTTACTGACGAAGGTCAAAGACTACAGTGTTCAGTATGAATTACACCTCAACATAAAGAAAACAAAAATCCTCACATCTGGACAAATAAGCAACATCACGATACAGACAGAAAAGACTGAAGTTGTCAAGGATTTCATTTTACTTAGATCCACAATCAATGCCCACCAAAGTAGCAGTCAAGAAATCAAATGACATATTACATTAGGCAAATCTACTACATAAGATTTTTTTTTTTTTAAGTGCTAAAAAGGGAGGCAGGGCCAAGACGGCGGACTATGTGGACGCTACCGCGGATCCCTCTTGCAACAAAGACTCGGAAAAACAAGTGAATTGATCACATACATAACAATCTACGAACTCTGAACAACAAATACAAATTTAGAGATGAAGAATGAACAAATACGGGGAGACAGCAATTGTTTTCAGAGCCAGGAGCCAGCGTATCAGGCAGGTGACCTTCGGAGCCCGATTTGGGGCAGAGCCCAGGGGGGCAGACGGCACAGACAAGGGGCCCAGCCCTACCCCCGAACTCATCCCGGGAGGGAGCCCAGCCGGTTGGCGCGGGCGGTGTGGCGGCGCGCCAGAGGGAGAAGTCCCCAGGAGGAAGTGACGGGTCTTGGAGCGGGGAGAGCAGCGTCCCAGCCAGGGAGCCGTCCTGCCGGGATTTTGGCGGGGAGCGGGCGTGGGGCGAGCGTGGGGACCAGCTACATTCCCCTGAATTGACCCCGGGGGGGGCCCAGCCGTTCGCACAGGCAGCGCCCACCAAGTTCGCATGAGCGGCACGGCGCGCCGGAGGGAGAAGTCCCCAGGAGGCAGTGACTGGTCTTGGAGCGGGGAGAGCAGTGTACCAGCCAGGGAGCCGTCCCGCCGGGATTTTGGCGGGCGCGGGTGGGGCGTGAGCGCGGGGTACAGATCCATCCCCCTGAATTGACCCCGGGGCAGTCCCAACCGGTTCACGTGGGCCCAGCTGGTTCGCGCGGGCGGCGTGGCGCCGCAGCCGGTGGAAGAAGTCCCCGGGAGGCAGTGGCTGTTCTTGGAGCGGGGAGAGCAGCGTCCCAGCCGGGACGCGCAGTCGCGGCTCAGGCGCAGGGAGCTACTCCGCTCTCCTGAGCTGACCCCGGGTGGGGGAGCCCACCCGATTCGCGGGAGCAGTGCGTGACGTGGCTGGCGGGACGGGGAGTCCCCAGGAGGCAGCGACTGATTTTGGAGTCGGGAGTGCGCCGTCCCAGTAGGGGACCCTTAACCTTGGGGGTGGGGCTGACAGCGGAGGATCTGACTGTGACGCCAGCGGGCCAGACCCCCCGGGGGCAATCTCCACACAACCACTACATATAGGCGACGTGCCCCGCGGAAATCTCAGATATAAGAGTCATTCCAAGTAAGACAAACAACTCTCGCTATATTCTGAGGTGCTACACTCCTAGCTCTCTGATCCCTCCCCCACCCTCCCCAGGCGGCTCCATTAACATCCGAATAGCCTGAGCCAGAGAGAGAACTCTGATAGGGATCTGACTGCATTTTTTTTTTTTAGCGGATTTTCTGGAAAAACTAGTTTCCCAGTAATGGCTCGGAGACAGCAGTCCATATCAAACCACATAAAGAAGCAGACCATGACAGCTTCTCCAACCCCCCAAACAAAAGAATCAAAATCTTTCCCAAATGAAGATACAATCCTGGAATTATCAGATACAGAATATAAAAAACTAATTTACAGAATGCTTAAAGACATCACAAATGAAATTAGGCTAACTGCAGGAAAACGCCAAGGAACACACTGATAAAACTGTTGAAGAACTCAAAAAGATTATTCAAGAACATAGTGGAAAAATTAATAAGTTGCAAGAATCCATAGAGAGACAGCATGTAGAAATCCAAAAGATTAACAATAAAATTACAGAATTAGACAACGCAATAGGAAGTCAGAGGAGCAGACTCGACCAATTAGAATGTAGACTGGGACATCTGGAGGACCAGGGAATCAACACCAACATAGCTGAAAAAAAAATCAGATAAAAGAATTAAAAAAATGAAGAAACCCTAAGAATCATGTGGGACTCTATCAAGAAGGATAACTTGCGAGTGATTGGAGTCCCAGAACAGGGAGGGGGGACAGAAAACACAGAGAAAATAGTTGAAGAACTCCTGACACAAAACTTCCCTGACATCATGAAAGACGAAAGGATATCTATCCAAGATGCTCATCGAACCCCATTCAAGATTGATCCAAAAAGAAAAACACCAAGACATATTATCATCAAACTTGCCAAAACCAAAGATAAACAGAACATTTTAAAAGCAGCCAGGGAGAAAAGAAAGGTATCCTTCAAGGGAGAATCAATAAGAATAAGTTCAGACTACTCAGCAGAAACCATGCAGGCAAGAAGGGAATGGGACGACGTATACAGAGCACTGAAGGAGAAAAACTGCCAACCAAGGATCATATATCCAGCAAAACTCTCTCTGAAATATGAAGGAGAAATTAAGATATTTACAGATAAACACAAGTTTAGAGAATTTGCAAAAACCAAACCAAGGCTACAAGAAATGCTAAAGGAGATTGTTTGGTCAGATGACCAATAATATCAGGTACCAGCACAATACAAGGTCACAAAACAGAACGTCCTGATATCAACTCAAATAGGGAAATCACAAAAACAAACAAATTAAGATTAATTCTAAAAAATAAATAAAATAATACACATAACAGGAAATCATGGAAGTCAATAGGCAAAAGATCACAATAATCAAAAAGAGGGACTAAATATAGGAGGCATTGAACTGCCAGATGGAGAGTGATACAAGGCGATATAGAACAATACAAGTTAGGTTTTTACTTAGAAAAATAGGGGTAAATAATAAGGTAACCACAAAAAGGAATATCAACTCCATAACTCAAGAAAAAAGCCAAGAAAAACGTAACGACTCAACTAACATAAAGTTAAACATTATGAAAATGAGGATCTCACAATCTACTAAGAAAAACGTCTCAGCACAAAAAAGTATGTGGAAAAATGAAATGGCCAACAACACACATGAAAAGGCATCAAAATGACAGCACTAAAAACTTATTTATCTATAATTACGCTGAATGTAAATGGACTAAATGCACCAATAAAGACACAGAGAGTCACGGACTGGATAAAGAAACACGATCCATCTATATGCTGCCTACAAGAGACACACCTTAGACTTAGAGACACAAACAAACTAAAACTCAAAGGATGGAAAAAAATATATCAAGCAAACAATAAGCAAAAAAGAAGAGGAGTAGCAATATTAATTTCTGACAAAATAGACTTTAGACTTAAATCCACCACAAAGGATAAAGAAGGACACTATATAATGATAAAAGGGACAATTGATCAGGAAGACATAACCATATTAAATATTTATGCACCCAATGACAGGGCTGCAAGATACATAAATCAAATATTAACAGAATTGAAAAGTGAGATAGACACCTCCACATTTATAGTAGGAGACTTCAACACATCACTTTCGGAGAAGGACAGGACATCCAGTAAGAAGCTCGATAGAGACACGGAAGACCTACTTACAACAATCAACCAACTTGACCTCATTGACTTATACAGAACTCTCCACCCAACTGCTGCAAAATATACTTTTTTTTCTAGTGCACATGGAACATTCTCTAGAATAGACCACATATTAGGTCATAAAACAAATCTTTGCAGAGTCCAAAAAATCGAAATATTACAAAGCATCTTCTCAGACCACAAGGCAATAAAACTAGAAATCAATAACAGAAAAACTAGGGAAAAGAAATCAAATACTTGGAAAATGAACAATACCCTCCTGAAAAAAGACTGGGTTATAGAAGACATCAAGGAGGGAATAAGGAAATTCATAGAATGCAACGAGAATGAAAATACTTCCTATCAAAACCTCTGGGACACAGCAAAGGCAGTGCTCAGAGGCCAATTTAAATCGATAAATGCACACATACAAAAAGAAGAAACAGCCAAAATCAGAGAACTGTCCTGACAACTTGAACAAATAGAAAGTGAGCAACAAAAGAACCCATCAGGCACCAGAAGAAAACAAATAATAAAAATTAGAGCTGAACTAAATGAATTAAAGAGAACAGAAAAACAATTGAAAGAATTAACAAAGCCAAAAGCTGGTTCTTTGAAAAAATTAACAAAATTGATAAACCATTGGCTAGACTGACTAAAGAAATACAGGAAAGGAAACAAATAACCCGAATAAGAAATGAGAAGGACCACATCACAACAGAGCCAAATGAAATTAAAAGAATCATTTCAGATTACTACGAAAAATTGTACTCTAACAAATTTGAAAACCTAGAAGAAATGGATAAATTCTTGGAAAAACACTACCTACCTAAACTAACACATTCAGAAGTGGAACAACTAAATAGACCCATAACAAAAAAAGAGATTGAAATGGTAATCAAAAAACTTCCAACAAAAAAAAGTCCTGGCCCAGACGGCTTCACTGCAGAGTTCTACCAAACCTTCAGAGAAGACTTAATACCACTACTACTGAAGGTATTTCAAAGCACAGAAAAAGACAGAATACTACCCAACTCATTCTATGAAGCTACCATCTCCTTGATACCAAAACCAGGTAAAGACATTACAAAAAAAGAAAATTATAGACCTATATCCCTCATGAACATAGATGCAAAAATCCTCAGCAAAATTCTAGCCAATAGAATCCAACAACACATCAAAAAAATAATTCACTCTGATCAAGTGGGATTTATACCAGGTATGCAAGGCTGGTTTAATATCAGAAAAACCATTAATGTAATCCATCACATAAATAAAACAAAAGATAAAAACCACATGATCTTATCAACAGATGCAGAAAAGGCATTTGACAAAGTTCAACACCCATTTATGATAAAAACTCTTACCAAAATAGGAATTGAAGGAAAATTCCTCAACATAATAAAGGGCATCTATGCAAAGCCAACAGCCAATAGCACTCTAAATGGAGAGAACCTGAAAGCATTTCCCTTGAGAACGGGTACCAGACAAGAATGCCCTTTATCACCGCTCTTATTCAACATCATACTTGAAGTCCTAGCCAGGGCAATTAGGCTAGACAAAGAAATAAAGGGTATCCGGATTGGCAAGGAGGAAGTAAAGCTATCACTATTTGCAGATGACATGATCTTATACACAGAAAACCCTAAGGAATCCTCCAGAAAACTACTGAAACTAATAGAAGAGTTTGGAAGAGTCTCAGGTTATAAAATAAACATACAAAAATCACTTGGATTCCTCTACATCAACAAAAAGAACACCGAAGAGGAAATAACCAAATCAATACCATTCACAGTAGCCCCCAAGAAGATAAAATATTTAGGAATAAATCTTACCAAGGATGTAAAAGACCTATACAAAGAAAACTACAAACCTCTACTACAAGAAATTCAAACGGACATACTTAAGTGGAAAAACACACTCTGCTCATAGATAGGAAGACTTAACATAGTAAAAATGTCTATTCTACCAAAAGCTATCTATACATATAACGCACTCCCGATCCAAATTCCAATGTCATATTTTAAGGGGATAGAGAAACAAATCACCAATTTCATATGGAAGGGAAAGAAACCCCGGATAAGCAAAGCATTACTGAAAAAGAAGAAAGTGGGAGGCCTCACTCTACCTGATTTCAGAACCTATTATACAGCTACAGTAGTCAAAACAGCCTGGTACTGGTACAACAACAGGCACATAGACCAATGGAACAGAATTGAGAATCCAGATATAAATCCATGCATATATGAGCAGCCGATATTTGACAAAGGACCAATGTCAGTTAATTGGGGAAAAGATAGTCTTTTTAACAAATGGTGCTGGCATAACTGGATATCCATTTGCAAAAAAATGAAACAGGACCCATACCTCACACCATGCACAAAAACTAACTCCAAGTGGATCAAAGACCTAAACATAAAGACTAAAACGATAAAGATCATGGAAGAAAAAATAGGGACAACCCTAGGAGCCCTAATACAGGGCAAAAAACAGAATACAAAACATTACCAAAAATGATGAAGAGAAACCAGATAACTGGGAGCTCCTAAAAATCAAACACCTATGCTCATCTAAAGACTTCACCAAAAGAGTAAAAAGACCACCTACAGACTGGGAAAGAATTTTCAGCTATGACATCTCCGACCAGTGCCTGATCTCTAAAATCTGCATGATTCTGTCAAAACTCAACCACAAAAAGACGAACAACCCAATCAAGAAGTGGGCAAAGGATATGAACACACACTTCACTAAAGAAGATATTCAGGCAGCTAACAGATGCATGAGAAAATGCTCTCGATCATTAGCCATTAGAGAAATGCAAATTAAAACTACGATGAGATTCCATCTCACTCCAACAAGGCTGGCATTAATCCAAAAAACACAAAATAATAAATGTTGGAGAGGCTGTGGAGAGATTGGAACTCTTATACACTGCTGGTGGGAATGTAAAGTGGTACAACCACTTTGGAAATCTATCTGGCATTATCTTAAACAGTTAGAAATAGAACTACCATACAACCCAAAAATCCCACTCCTCGGAATATACCCTAGAGAAACAAGAGCCTTCACACAAACAGATATATGCACACCCATGTTTATTGCAGCTCTGTTTACAATAGCAAAAAGCTGGAAGCAACCAAGGTGTCCATCAACGGATGAATGGGTAAATAAATTGTGGTATATTCACACAATGGAATACTACGCATCGATAAAGAACAGTGACGAATCTCTGAAACATTTCATAACATGGAGGAACCTGGAAGGCATTATGCTGAGCAAAATCAGTCAGAGGCAAAAGGACAAATATTGTATAAGACCACTATTATAAGATTTTGAGAAATAGTATAAACTGAGAAGAACACATACTTTTGTGGTTACGAGGGGGGGAGGGAGGGAGGGAGGGAGGGAGAGGGTTTTTTACTGATCAATCAGTAGATAAGAACTGCTTTGGGTGAAGGGAAAGACAACACTCAATACAAGGAAGGTCAGCCTAATTGGACTGGACTAAAAGCAAAGAGGTTTCCAGGATAAAATGAATGCTTCAAAGGTCAGCGGAGCAGGGGCAGGGGTCTGGGGAACATAGTTTGAGGGGACTTCTAAGTCAATTGGCAAAATAATTCTATTATGAAAACATTCTGCATCCCACTTTGAAATGTGGCATCTGGGGTCCTAAATGCTAACAAGCGGCCATCTAAGATGCATCAATTGGTCTCAACCCACCTGGAGCAAAGGAAAATGAAGAACACCAAGGTCACACGACAACTAAGAACCCAAGAGACAGAACTGGCCATGTGAGCCATAGACCTACATCATCGTGAGACCAGAAGAACTAGTTGGTGCCTGGCCACAATCGATGACTGCCCTGTCAGGGAGCACAACAGAGAACTCCTGAGGGAGCAGGAGATCAGTGGGATGCAGACCCCAAATTCTCAATAAAAAACCATACTTAATGGTCTGACTACGACTAGAGGAATCCCGGCGGCAATGCTCCCCAGACCTTCTGTTGGCACAGGACAGGAACCATCCCTGAAGACAACTCACTCATCAGACTTGAAAGGGACTGGTCAGCGGTGGGGAGAGAGATGCTGATGAAGAGTGAGCTAATTAAATCAGGTGGACACTTGAGAGTGTGTTGGCAACTCTTGACTGGAGGGGGGATGGGAAGATAGAGAGAGAGGGAAGATGGCAAAATTGGCACGAAACGAGAGACTGAAAGGGATGACTCAATGGGGGAGAGCAAGTGGGAGAAGGGAGTAAGATGTATGTAAACTTACATGTGACAGACTGATTGGATTTGTAAATGTTCACTTGAAGCTTAATAAAAGTTAATTAAAAAAAAAAGTGCTAAAAAGCAAAGATGTTACTTTGAGGATTAAAATGAGCCTGACCCAAGCCATGATATTTTCAATTGTCTCATATGCATGAGAAAACTGGACGATGAACAAGAAAGCCTGAAGAAGAATCGATTACTGAAATATGGTGTTGGTGAAGAATATTGAATATCCCATGGATTGCCAGAAGAATGAAAAAATTTATCTTGAAAGTATAGCCAGAGTGCTCCTTGGGAGCAAGAATGATGAGATTTGATCTTATGTACTGGAGAAGGACATCATGCTTGGTAAAGTAAAGGGTCAGCGAAAAAAGGAAGACCCTCAAGAAGATGGACTGACACAGTGGCTGCAATAATGGGCTCAAACATAGCAATGATTGTGAGGATGGCATAGGACCACACAGCGTTTTGTCCCATTGTACATAGGGTTGCTATGAGTTGGAACTAACTCGACGGCGCCTAATTACTAACAACACCAACAGACTCCTAATCTGTGAGAAAATACATTCCTATTTGTTAAAGTCACCCACTCGTGATATTTCTGTTTTAGCATCACTAAGAAACTAAGGCATCATATATCCTTTTAGCGCAAAAATATACCATAATTTTCCTTTGAGAGATCAATTATTTCATTGTAAATCAAAAAACATAGATTAGATTAATATTAAAGAAATTATATAGAAATAATTGTTGAAATACACAAAATGTCATTATATGAAGTCTTAGATTAAAAATTAATATTGTTAGATGATTGCTTTCTCTTTTCACATTTATATTTTTGTTCTATCAGCATATGAAATAGGCTTAATCATGCGATAACTAATTTTATAATAACTGTCTTCAATTCTTCTCCAATAAAACCTTCAACATTTCATAGATGTTTTTAGAATAATCTATTCTAGGCTTTTTTTTTTTTTTTGGTGGGATTCTATGCTTTAGTTTTTCATTTATTATTTCTTTATTTAATACTATTTACTGAGAGCCTATGAATTCAAAGCACTGTAGTTTGTGCCAAGGATACCGCAGGGAACTAAAGAGACATTATTCTGACGGCCAGGAATCTTTAACTTGTGAAAGATTTCTGGCATGAAGTGGCTTTTGCATTTTCAAACTATTTCCAGTATGTTTTTAAACTTGTACCAATAGCATAAACTCAGTCACTTAGAGACACATTTCAAAAGACTTGTCTGTTACTATGTATTTTGATGTTAGGGGCTGAATAAATTTGGAACAAGTTAGTAACAGATGGTAACTGTTCAGTACATACTGCACATGTAATATGGACAGATATTATAAATGCTTCCAATATATTTTGGAGTCTAAGACTTTATAAATATTATGTTGAATCCTATGCTTATAAAATATTGTATATTTTATGAAATCTAGTTTTGTGGTTATTGAAATATATATTCAACAATGTGGGAATAGATTTCAAGATAATGTGATCTACGTAGAGGCATCTCAGTAGTAAAATTTAGTACATTTCAGCAAAGTGTAGTTGCATAAAGAAATGCATCTGCTGATGTGGTGTTAATTAGTCATGTTTTACATGTCACTGCTAGCTTTGCTTCAGTTACAGAAATTGCTACTTTTGAGTTTCATAAATTATTCTTTGTTCATTTAGCTTTACCTTCTTTCTAACTGTACCTAATCCCAGTATTATAAATCACTGTTATCTGGTATACTTGCATTCTTCTTCTTTATATCATTTAGAAGAACTAAGGTTTTGTTTTTGGTCAGTTTCATACATTGTTTTAGTTGCACCTGACTGAGTCATTCAAACGCAAACTGAAGATCATACAAAACACTAGTTTAAGGCCTTTGTTTTCATTATAATTATTTTAATTATTGCTGCTCTCCTAACTATATGCAAAATGATTCATAATTTATTTTTGCACCCAAGAAAATGCCTAAAATATAGTTATTATTGTTTTGGTGGTGGTGGTGTGCTGTCAAGTCTATTCCAACTCATAGCGACCCTATAAGACAGAGTAGAACTGCCCCATAGGGTTTCCTATGCTATAATCTTTACGGGAGCAGATCACCAGGGTTTTTCTCCTGCAGAGCAGTTGGTAGGTCCAAATAGCTGACCTTTTGGTTAGCAGCTGAGTGCTTAACCATTGCAGCATAAGGGCACAATAAATGTTATTTTTTATTTATTTGAGTGGATGAATGTATAGAAACTTAGTACTAGTAAGAGTACTACCTCTATACTTATAATCTAAAGGCCATAGAAGAAAGTCCTATTACTGAACCTTCCGATAAAATTTCAATGAAGCAAGCATGCTGCTATGGGACTTATAAAACCAGATTACAGTTAAGCTCCAGTGCACAGAACATAGAAGAATGTTCCATAATCAGGGTCTTTATTTCCAATATTTGATCAATAATAAGATACTTTAAAACGAATAATACATCTCAAGTTCTTTTGCCAAAAGTTAAACCTTAACTTTTTTTTAATGTTATTATTAATCTCACTAAAAAGCTTATGTGAATGGGGATGAACTATGTTGCCACCCCCCCCCCAAATAAAATAAAATAAAAACTATAAATGAAAGGAACACTTCCTTAAGATTTGTATGCTTTACCAGTAAGGACGGCTTCTCAATAGGCTCAGAAGACAGGCAAATGTCAAAGCAGATCAGACTTCAGGGCCAGAGTATAGCTGTCAGAAGTGGCAAGATGTCCTGCCTTAACCAGTTGTCATCAAGTTGACTCCAACTCATGGAGACACCATGTGTGTCAGGGTAGGACTGTGCTTCATAGGCTTTTCCATGTAATGGTAACCATATATGGAAGCATATCACCAGGTCTTTCTTCCGAGATATCTAGGGTGGACTTGAACCTCTAACCTTTCAGTTAGCAGCCAAGTGTGTTAACCATTTGCACTACCCAGGGGTTACTATTCTGCCTTAGGAACTTAGAAACAGTTTGATCGATGTGTCTTTCTCAAATTCTTTTCCGAAATTTATGGAAAAGAACAACCTAGATTTGGGCCCCAAAGACAACTCTGAATATCCAAATTCAACAGAGAAATAAATCAGAATGACTATATTCCATGTACTAAATTCTGGAATTCAAAGCAGCAAAAGCATTTTCAAGCTTCTTTGTGTGTATGCAAGCCTACAACTTTTTAAAAATTAATTTGTAAAATTATTATCAGTTATTCATTCTTATTTATGAACTACCTGGAATGAATACTATAGAATCTAGAGACTGTCACCATGGATCAAAACCATCAGCTCCTTCTGTTAATGCTATCAATTGGACCATGAATGTCCATGGGTAATGAATGTCCAAGTGTAAGCAAGAAAAAGAGCAAAAGGAAAGGTAGATGTTTGCCAAGGCCTTTCACACACTGGCCACGAGCTATGCTTTCAACCCTCTTTCAAACATCTCTGCTTCACTCTCTACATTTCCATTAAAGCAAATTCATTGGTTGCTTTTGTACCCCACATTCCCAGCTTTGTACTTAGCTCATCTTCCCTGAGCAAGTGGGTTTCCTTCTCCCATCTCCAATTTTTTTAAATATTTTCTACCTGTATTTATACATCTATTAAAAAAAAAAAAAACCCACTGCCATCTATTACAAATTTTAAAATCTATTTTGTATTGTGTGTGTGTGTGTGTGTGTTTTATATTCCCTGTGATAGTATAGGGGGCACTGGCGGTTCAGTGGTAGAATTCTCGCCTTCCATGGGGAGACTTAGGTTCGATTCCCAGTCAATGCACCTATTGCACAGCCACTACCATCTGTCAATGGAGGGTTGTGTGTTGCTATGACACTGAACAGATTTCAGTGGAGCTTCCACACTAAGATAGACGAAGAAGAAAGGCCTGGTGAGCTACTTACAAAAAATCAGCCAACAAAAACCCTATGGAGCACAATGGTCCAACTGGCAAAGGACCATGGGGATGGCTCTAGGCCAGGCAGTATTTTGTTCTGTCATGCACGGGGTCCCTGTGACTTGGTGGCTGATTTCATGGCAGCTAATGGAAACAACGATGATACTATAAATCCTTGTAGGCAGATCCTGTCATTTCTTTACCTCGCTCTCCTTCAGAAAAGCAAGAGAAGGAGAACAGAATGGAATACTTATTGCAGTGATTTCAGATTCATTGAATATAAATAAGTAATACCTCAAATGATAGCTACTCTACATTTTTCTAACATAAGATATAGATTTAAAAATGCTGTAATTATTTTTAATCCACATAAGCATATTCAGATACATACAATCTCTTATCATAGATATAAATTAATATGCCATTTTCTCCTATCATGCCTCAGAACTTCCTAGCAGGCAGTACTATGTCTCTTTTGTGATAATTAGCATTGTGCATAATATTTCATCATCACCTACGATGGAGCAATTTTATCAAAGTCATTATAATTCACAAAGAAAATTATTCAATATATAAAGTCAAAGTGAACGGTGAAAAACTATAGTTTTGTTTACATGACGTTAGAATTGGGTAAGAGGAGCTACGAAGCCAATATATTTCATTCAATTGGTTGAATTGCAGTTTTGTTTGTTTCTGTTATTAAGTATACTCTTTCTACTGACTGTAAACAAGAAAAGTAAAAGTTTAGAGTAAAGCATAAGTACGGCAATACCCAAAAATTATTTTGAGTTTAGGGGCCATTAAATTGAGAGACTGTTTCATATGTTCAGTAAGGAAATTTCTGAAAATAATGTCTAAAAAGTGAGTGCTTTGCAAATATTTGTCTAACAACATGGAATTTAAGCCCATGTCACCAGCTAAAAATACTAAAAACTTTTTAAAATCCTTTGTATTGTCAACAGACAGGGAGTAGGAAGGATGAATGATGCGGCTTCACAGCAAAATGGGAAACTGTATTTTAATAAGCCATTCAAAACTTCAGAAGTCAACATCTTACGGCTAAAGTGTTTCTATTTTCCAAAGAGTTGATGAAAATTTCCAGGGAAAAGTAGTGACCTAAGCATATACATAAATATTTGATTCTCCACTCTACCCTGACTTCAAAATCACCCTTCAAAGGAAATGACCTAATAAATTTTAAAGTAGGGGAAATTCTCTACTACTTATGAAAATTGAGAAAAATATCAAAATATTATAACTTCAATAAAATATTTGTAGATAGAATGCAGAAAAGACCAGATTAAGCCTGAAACCCTTGGGTTGCATGTTCTTTTTATTGGAATTCAGTTGTGAGGATGGGAGTCCTACAAACATGTTGTAGGGAGCAAGTGCTAGAGGAAGAATTGGGCTCTGAGTTTGGCCACATTAGGCTCTGAAAAGTAACAGAATCTGAGGATGATATTAGCGGTAGAGCAGAGTGATTGCCAAAAGCAAAAATACTTGCATGCTTAAGTTTTTTTTAAGTCAGTTTGGTTGATTTTTACTCACAACCAACAGAGTTCTGTCAGATAGCCAAGAATAGTGACAGAGAGTAGCAGGGATGTAGAGGATTGAAAGATGTAATTAATAAAGGGAGTGTAGGTCTGCATGGACAAGAAGATTGGAATCGCAGTCCCAATAATGTTAGGCAAGAAACTGAAATGGCAGTTTTAATAGTGTAGATAAAGTAAATCTGTCGTTATCAGCAGATGGCAAATTATCTATCAGTAAATCCAATTTAAAAATGATTATAAACAGTGGGAGGGTTCCATAAGGAGATCACATAATAAAATATATAAAAACACACAGCTTTTTCATAAATAACAGCCAAGTATTTAATTTAATGAAAAACTTTTCCAAGAAATGGTTAGGATCTATGTGAGGAAAATGAAATAATGACCATGGTGAATATAGGAAAGATATGAATACAGACACCATAATTTTGTGAAATGAGGAGACAGGAAGATGGCCACGCATAGGATAACACCAAATTATATCCTCAAACTTTGAAAATAATTTATTTTCACTTTGTAAATAAATAAGGCATGGACAGAAAATTATCAATTATCCAATGGAACACAAACAGTAGAAGCTAATGGTTAGAATATATAGGGAAATAGGGTGTACATCTCCACAACATTACCTAGTAGAAGGCTATATGAGAAACCGAAAAGCCACACCCTTTAATCACAATGATGCAAGCTTTAACATACATTAACAAACTCTTTTAATTTTCCTACCCACTTGTCTTTGCCCATCAGTTCCCTTAACAGAGGTTTAGCTTCTGGATACATTCCCATGCATTTAAAAATCAAAGGGAAAATGTTTTAACTAGCAATCTAATTGAACTAAATTTAGTCCAAATGTGTCAGGGAAAGAAAAAAATCAGAATTGTAATTAGGAGAGTTCACTATGAACAATTCTTTCAACATATGAGCCAACCTAACTGTAAATTAAAATTTTAAATTTGAAACAAATGTAATTTTTAAGATGTGATTGCTTTTTCACTTTGAAACAGTCTCAGGTTTTCATAATTGTCCTAGTTACCTAGTGCTGCTATAACAAAAATACAAAAATACCACAAGTGGATGGCTTTAACAAAGAGAAATTTATTTTCCATTACTCTTCCCCTGGACTATGAGCTTCTCCACACAGGAACCCCAGATTCAAAGGACGCCTTCTGTTTCTGGCGCTGCCTTCTTGGTGGTATGAGGTCTCCCTGTCTCTCTGCTCATTTCTCTCTTTTATGTCCCAAAAGAAACCTACTCAAAACACAATCCAATCCCATAGATTGAGTCCTGCCTCATCAACACAACTGCCACCCATCTCCCCCTTATTAACATCATAGAGGCAGGATTTACAATACATAGGAAAATCACATCCAATGACAAAATGGTAGACTATCACACAATACTGGGAATCGTGGCCCAGCCAAACTGATACACACATTTTTGGGGGACACAATTCTGTCCATGACAACAATTAACTATGTTTTAAGGGTAAGTATTTTCAGTTTAATACAGGTTACATATAGATAGTCTGTCAGATAAGTAATAAATATCTTTTAAAGATATCCTTAGCATCTAATTTTTGGGTCCCAGTAAATTTAGTGCTTTAAGAGAACAATCTCAAACTAATTACAGTAATTGTATCATCAACCTGGAAAAATACGGCAACTTTATCTCAAAGTAATATCATTGAAGCTCCAGCCAATAAATAACAATAATTCATGTTACAGTACATGAATCAAACTTTATTTTTAGGAAGAATTACACATGTATAAGAGCTCATCCTTTTTTTTTTCCCCCTCCCATAAACATCTGATATGATCAGTTCAGGTGCTTTTAGCGAAAAAAAAAAAACAATGATGCAAACTTATTTGAACAGTAAGCTCCATTTCTTATCTCATTAGTACAAAACCTACGGTAAGGTTGAAACAGGAGTAGTTAATTCAAGGGCACAAAGACACTGTTGAGACCTAGGTTTTATCCTGAATGATCAGGATGCCCTTCATCATCACAAGATGCTGCAGGAGTTCCAAGCATTCCATCCTTACACAATATCATTCTGAAGAAGCTTTTTCATCTTGTATGTCCCATTTTAGATATGAAGGAATAATTCCCAGAGGATTCACTCACCATAGATTTTGTTCATGAGTCATTAACCAAAAATTGTACCATAAGCCTTTCTTTAACCATTCAAAATCAGGATTTAACCTTGACCGGAAACAGAGTCAACTTCACATCAGCTGAGTGTTCTATTAAGAAAGAAGGTGAAATATTTAAAATAAAAAGTAGCATTTTTTCACCTAGGGCAACCCATAATATTTCCCATATAATTTCCAATATTAATATCACATCAAGAAATCATTAGTTTTAATTTCCTCTGAAGAATTAAGGAAATTAAAAGGCTCCTGGCATGGGAGCCAAAAGATCTCATTCAGGATCTTCTGCCATTCTCCAGTCACATAACCTTTGATAAATTTTTAATATTCTTGAAGCCTCATTTACATATTTGTAAAATGATAATAAAATTAATAGCCCTGTACACTCTTTTGATGTTGATATTAAAACAAAAAAAAAAATTCAATGCACTTTATAAATCATACTGTGTTACATAAACTTGAGTTATAATTATTATTTAAGCTTCACTCATATCAGCATATCAGTTATAGTTCCCCATGGAGAAAAAAAATACGTTGGTGATTGAAAGGCAATCAAGTGTAGGCCATTCAACAAGATGGATTCAAGTGATTCAGAGAAATTTTCTTCATTGTACCTCTGCAGTTGCACCAACTTTGACCGAGCATATTTTATCACATAACCATGCTTAGTAATAGTTTTGTTGTTGTTGTTTGTGCTTGTTGTTGGTAGAGATAAAAACACAGATGGAAAAAGGATGAACTCTTACAGACATGGAATGTTTTCTAAAAATAAAGTTTCATTCATGTTCTATAATATGGATTATTGTTATTTAATGGCCAAAACCTCAATGATATTACTAGAAATAAGATCGTCATATACATATATCCATTTCTTTCCAGCTTGATGATACAATTACTATAATTAGATTGAGATTGGTCTCTTGAAAAAAAAAAAAAAAGTACCTTGCAGCTGTAAGCGTTGTGCTATGTGGACCCTTGTGTCCATAAAGAGAGCATAAGTAGATTAATAAAACCTAACCCTGACTTCAAAGAAATTTTGCAACCTAGTGGAAAAGACATCCAGGTACACATTTCATGCTAATAAAACCATAGAACGTAGAGATTAAAGACATGGAGTCAGAACGAACTGAACCTCTAGCAGACTCTTTTTAAGCTTGGACAACATATTTTGTATTTCTAAGCTTCAAAAATGTTTCCAATATATGGCATGGGCTGACAAACTTTTCCTTGCTTCCTAGATCCTTATTCAAAATTAGGAAACGGACATAAATATGATAGAATAGACAGCTTGGCTAGGCACACTGTACTATATATGAATTGCCAAATGAAGGGTTGCTTACAATATTCTGTATGAGTTTATAGCACCCTAACCCAGTACCCTAAGGGGAAAAAAAAAAACCACACACAACCTGGAGGACAGAGCATTAAGCATTGGTTTCCTAGTTCTATAATAAACATAATTATCTATTAAAGAGCAAATAAATGCTAACTGCTGTCAATCTAAAACCAAAATAGTTTGATCAATAATATAGAGTACAAGTGTTACTCCAAATATGTTTTAGCTGTTCTTATGTTTTGTCTATGCAATAGAAATATATGTTCACTTTTTATAGCACCTATATGAAATCTAATTATGTCATCTGCTTTAGGCTTTTTAATGTTACTCTAATCCTGGTGCTTGAATCTATTAAAAAGTGACAGTGCAAAAACACTGGTCAGACTGGCCCACTTGAACTTGTCGGCAACAAAGGCAATTTAGAATCGCTATCAAAGTACTGTCCCAATAGGAATTATTTTAATTTAGTCAAACTACTTTATTCCTTAAGAACAAAGCATAACATTTCAATGGTTTTCTGCTTATTTTTTTTTTTTACACCAAGTTAACAGTAGATTTTGATTGGAATAATCAGGCATATTATCAGTTTCAATTTATAGTTCTAGGAGCTACAAAATGTTTTACTGCTCGTCAGTGTCAAAACAAGATTGAAGGCTAAAATTTGTAAATTGTTACTTTCCTCCTTTATTCTTTCCTTTGTCCATCAATACATCACCTGAAACCATGCTTTTTAAAATTCTCTTTTTAAAAGTTTTAAAGTTTCTTTTGAGAAGATTCTTCAAAATATTTCAAAGCTGGGATGAGTACTTTTTGAAGCAATAGAAAATAACTTGTACAGCTTAAGGAAAAGAAAGATGGATTTTTAAATGAAGACACTAAAGCATGTTTTCTTCTTACTTTAATTAAAAAACAAACAAAAAACTAACACAATAAACAATTTTCATTATCTGATATCTTGTTTCAAAAAAAGCATTGAAATGTTATTTTAAAGTACATTTGCTTCATGACACGTTCTTTCGGCTACCTGTATTTGTAAAGATCTCATAGTACACCTCAGGTCTTTTACCTCAAAATGTGACATGGATGACTAAGGGGACTTCTGGTGAAGCTATTTCCATGTTCACATTTTGAGATCTTCTCTATTCTCTAAACAAAAATCACTGAATAATAACAATGATCATTCAAGAATAAGAACATAAGAAATATTGCAGACGAAAAAGAAAAATAGAGCCTTTACCAATATCACATTCTCACTGAAGACCAGAAATTCTCAAGAATGCATTTCAGCAAGACAAAAATTAGGCCCAGAGCAAGAAATAGTTTATGACATTTTAGAAAATACAGTTAACTATTCATACGGAAAAATAAATACATGATTTGCAAAATATAAAAGTAAATCTGAATAATAAGCAAAATATGCATTGGATAAAGTGGGATAGGTCTCTATTTTTCAAGAATAGAACAAAAATACTGAATAGCATCAGACTTTATTTAATAATTGTTACATTTTAAGTATAATAAAAAAGATGTAACTACAGTATACCACTACACTGTTACATTAGAGAAAAGAGAATATATGAAACTTTACCAATTCAAGAGACTATAAGAAAGGAAAAAAGCAGCAAAGGAAGTTATGGTAATCAGAAAACACAAAATAAGATTAAAGAAATAAATCAAAATGTCTTATAATAAATACAAACAATAAATATAAATGTATCAGACTCACCTATAAAAACCTCAGATTAAATTTTTTAAAAAATAAGTAAAACAAATTAGCAAAGAAGTAGCAACAGAAATACAGATACATGTTCCTAATAAAGGATACATAAAACAAAACTACATAGAAAAGTTTACATTAAAAAGGTGAGAAAACTATACAAGGCAAGTACTAATCAAACAAACCTGGCATAGAAGAAATAATTTTGAATTAAAAAGAACTTTAAAAAAATCAGCATTACTAAGAATAAATAAAAAAAAAGAATAACAAGGAACCATAAATAACTGAAAAGAGACATTAGAACAGATGACATATGTTTTTTGTTTGCATTTTCTAGAATTTTATATAAATGGAAACATATGGTATATACTTTTTTTTTTTTTTGGTCTTGCTTCTTTTGCCTAATTATTTGGAGATTCAGCCATGGAATTTCTCTATTGCATTGTATCTCCTCTGCTGTGCCCTGAGAAGTCCAAAATTTAGGGGTCCCCATCACCTTCTCAAGGGGGTGCATCCAGCAAAAATCAGCAGGCAGGGGCGAACTATCAAATAGGCAAGGTAAGCATGGTACTTACCTTGCTTACCAGATCATCCATAGTGAAAAATTTCACACTTTTTTTACCACATCAAAGACTCTGCTTCTAGGTATGGCTGGTATCTCTCTCTCTCCAAACCCCACAGCATCCTTCTACAGAATCAAAGCCTCTTTTCACATTTACAGTCCCTGAGAGGGACGGATAACCCAGTAAGCAAGGTAGGCACAGAAGTACAGCCAGAAGATCAGTCCCTGAAGAAGGACATCATGCTTGGCAAAGTACAGGGTCAGCGAAAAAATGAAGCGGACTGACACAGTGACTGCAACAATGAACTCAAGCATAACAATATTTGTGAGGATAGTGCAGAACTGGCAGTGTTTCATTCTGTTGTACATAGGGTCACTATGAGTTGGAACCAACTCAATGGCACCTAACAACTGGGTAATCTGCCCCTGGGAGCAGGATATAAGGGCACCCTATTGCTCCCCTTTTCCTATTCATTTCCCAGCTTCTAGCTAGAACAAAGAAACTAACTTTTGTAACATTTAGCCAATCCATAACCTCAGGTTTATTATCGTTGTATAAAATTCATACTAGGCCTTTAGACTACTTTGTCTGCTATAATTAGAAAAAAAAAAAAGAAGTCGCTATTTTACCTATCCCGTGGCAATTAAATGTTTTCTCTCAAAGAAGACCATTGATTCAGTTACTGGAGTGTGACACACTAAAAGAAAAACTTAAAATAAAACTCCATTATTAAATTTAAAAATATTATTCCACTACAATTTTTTTTTTTTTTTTTTTAGCTTCTATGACTTTGCCATGGTCAAGTTGTAATGAATTCCTCAGTATTGTGTACTGTTTTACCCTTCATCAAAGTTATGACTTACCTATTATCTAGTTAGTGTTTTTCCCTCCCCTCCCTCATAACTATCAAAGATTGTTTCTTTCCATGTGGAAACACTTTCACGTATTATTATTATAGTGATCTCATGCCGTATTTGTCCTTTTCTGATTGGCTTATTTCACTGTGCATAATGCCCTCCAGATTCATCAATGTTGTGAGATGTTTTACAGATTGACCATTGCTTTTATCATTGCGTAGTATTCCATTGTGTGTATATATCACAGTTTGTTTATCCATTCATCTGTTAATAGTTATTTAGTTTGTTTCCATCTTTTTGGTATTGTGAATAATGCTGCAATGAACATGGGTGTGCATATGTCTATTTGTGCCAAGGCTCTTATTTCTCTAGGTATATTCCTAGGAATGGGATTGCTGGATCCTATGGTATTTCTATTTCTAGCTTTTGCAGGAAGCACTATATCGTTTTCTAAAATGATTACACCATTTTACATTCCCACCAGCAGTGCATAAGAGTTCCAATCTCCCCACAGCCTCTCTAACATTTGTTATTTTCTGTTTTTTGATTCATGCCAGTAATGTCAGGGTGAAATGGTATTTCATTGCAGTTTTGATTTGCATTTCTCTAATGGCTAGTGATGGTGAGCATTTCCTGATGTGTTTGTTAGCTGCCTGAATGTCTTCTTTGGTGAAGTGTCTGTTCATATCCTTTCTCCATTTTTTAACTGTATTATGTATCTTTTTATTGTAGAGGTGCTGGATTTTCCTATGGATTTTAGAGATTAGAGCTTTGTTGGATATGTCATAGCCAATTTTTTTTTCCCCAGTCTACAGGTTCTCTTTTTATTCTTTTGATGAAGTCTTTTGATGAGTATAAGGGTTTAATTTTTAGATGATCCCATTCATCTAGCTTATCTTCTCTTATTTGTATATTCTTAATTATGATTTGTATCCTGTTTATGTCATATATTAGGGCCCTTTTTTTTTAGTATTGACCCTTGAAAACCCTGGCGGCATAGTGGTTAAGAGCTACAGTTGCTAACCGAAAGGGCTGCAGTTCAAATCCGTCAGGTGCTTCTTGGAAATTCTATGGGGCAGTTCTACTCTGTCGTATAGGGTTGCTATGGGTTGGAGTCAACTCAATGGCAATGCGTTTGTTTTTAATTTTTGGTAAGTGTTGACCCTAGTTTTCATCCATGAGCTTTATAGCTGTTGGTACTATATTTAGGTCTTTGACCTCTTTTGATTTAGTTTTTGTGCATGGTGTGAGGTATAGGTCCTGTTTCATTTTTTTGCAGATGGACATCCAATTTTGCCAGCAACATTTGTTTAAAACTGTCTTTTCCCCATTTAATGGATTTTGGACCTTCACTACAATCCTATGATAAGTACTTTGGCCTAGGTAAAGGGTGCATATTTTTAGGCAGAAATTTTCACCTTCAAGAAGTTAGACCCAGTTCTTTGCTCTGAATTGTTTTCTCCAGTATGGAAAATCATTCATGCAAAGCAGCACATTACTGTGTGATTAATTGCCTGCCCCAAACACAGGGAATGTGCTACTGTAAGGGCCAAGTCTCTACCTTACTGAAAGAGTTTTGTAGAGTTTGAGTGATGACAGGTGAACAAATGTGCCTAAACTAAAACCTTCATGAGCTGGCCAAAATAAAAAACAGTTGCCATCAAGTTGATTTTGACTCTTGGCAATCTCATCCATGTCAGAGTAGAAGTGTGCTCCATAGGGTTTTCAAAGGCTGATTTTTGGGGGATGTAGATCACCAGGCCTTTCTTCTGGGGGACCTCTTTGGGTGAGCAGCTAAGCGCATTAAGTCTTCCCACCACCCAGGGACTCCTCATAAGCTGACACCCTGGCTGAAATCTCCTGCCATGTGCTTCTCCTCCTCGAATCTCTGCCTCTGTTCGGAAATAGGCACTGGTACCTGGGCTCTTCTAGGATAGGAATGACCCCTTTGGTCCCTCTCTGCTTCCTGAGTTTTCCCGAGTTTATCAGAATTTCTATATTACTTGCAGAAAGCAGTTTACTGTGAAATTGTTGGTTTTCCAGAACACCAACAACCACAATAAAAACCCAGAAAAAAAGGATGCTTTCACTCTAAGTAGCAGTCTTAATCTTTTCCGGGGGTAAACAGTGTTTTGTCTAGCCTGGCTTTGGAGTCAAGACTCCTCTGACATTATCAATCTGTTCGGTCATGCCCTAAGTGACCTGTGCTTGATTTGTTCTTAGTTCTGAGAGAAGAGGTTCAATGACTTTAGACAGAGTTTGAGATTAATCTCTTCAGCTACTCTAACATTCTCTCTGTATTCCTACTTTCTACTTATCACCTTGTATCTACCTAGGAGTACCCTTTCAAATTCACTCTTCTAGTTGTCCAGGGGCATTTTCAAAATCAACAGAAATTTCTAAGACTTCATCTTATCTCTTCACAGCTCTTTTCTCACAGGTAACAGCTATTTCCTCAAGATGACTTTGCAATTCCAATCTAGCATGACCTTGGTTGGCACAAGTACATCCACTAGATGTACCTTCTTAAAATCCTGGATACAATGCCACATGCATGGGTATATTTTTCACAAACAGTACTCACAATCCACCTGTGTAACAAACAAACATACAAGCAACCAATAGCTCAAACTAACCTAAATTTACTTTTGCAAAAACTTAATTTAATTTCTAACTCTTGAATTTATGCTTTTTCTGCCTGATACCAGAAAACTAATGATCATACTGTCTCCAGGTACAATCAGTCAAATTAATTTAACCATTATTTCAGTTTAATAAATAAGATGAAAATAAAATTTTATTGTAATTATTCATATGTCAGTTGTTTCCAGTTAGTGCTTCTGACAGCTGAACTACAGCAAACTTATGTATGAGGAATTTTCACAATCACTATCTTATTTAATATCTATAATCTCCAGTGAGGTAGGTATTATTCCCATTTTGGAAATAAATAACACACTTACTGATGAAGATCAAACACTACAGCCTTCAGTATGGATTACACTTCTGCATAAAGAAAACGAAAATCCTCACAACTGGACAAATAAGCAACATCATAATAAATGGAGAAAATACTGAAGTTGTCAAGAATTTAATTTTGCTTGGATCCACAATCAATGTATTGCATTGGGCAAATCTGCTGCAAAAGACCTCTTTAAACTACTAAAAAGTAAATATGCCACTTTGAGGACAACGGTGTGCCTGAACCAAGCCATGCTATTTTCAATTGTCTCGTATGCATGCCAAAACTGAACAATGAATGAGGAAGACTGAAGGAAAATTGATGCCTTTGAATTATAATGTTGGTGAAGAATATCAAATATACCATAGATAGCCAGAAGAACAAACAAATCTGTCTTGAAAGAGGTATAGCCCTAATGCTCCATAGAAGCGAGGACGGTGAGAGCTTTTCTCACATACTTTGGACATGTTATCAGGAGAGACCAGTCCCTGAAGAAGGACATCATACTTGGTAAAGTAGAGGGTCAGCAAAAAAGAGAAATACCCTCAATGAGATGGATTGACACAGTGGCTGCAACGATGGGCTCAAACATAGCAACAATTATAAGGATGACACATGACCAGGCAGTGTTTGATTCTGTTGCACATAGGGTCAGTATGAGTTGGAACCAACTTGATGCAACTAATAAAAACAACAACAAAAGAACTAAAATTTGGAGAAGTGAACTAAGTTCTCAGCCATCAATCACTGATTAATGATAGAATCAAGAGATCTTTCAGTCGTACCAACAATACCAAAAAACAAACCCATTACAGAGTTAATTCCGACTCATAGTGATGCTATAGGACAGAGTAGAACTGCCCCATAGGATTTCGAAGGCTATAGTCTTTATGGAAACAGACTGCCACATCATCTCCCGCAGAGCAGCTGGTGGGTTTGAACCACCAACTTTTCAGTTAGTAGACAAGCTCTTTAACCACTGTACTATCAGGGCTCCTTTTCAACTGTACCAGACAACCTTTTTCACTTCAGTTTCCAGTTACCATTATTTAGATGAGACATATGTGATTCTCTACCTGCTACTGCTAGAAATTGGGAGGAGTTTAGATCTAAGGGTAAGGAAACTTGAATTCTAGAATCTTGAACAAGTTTACTCACTGCCCTGGGCTTCAATTTCTTATTGGAAGATACACAGGCAGAACAAGATAATTTTTAAATGGCCTTCAAACTCAAAATTCTATGCATCTGTCTACTTTAGCAGTAGGAAAGAATCGGCAAATGAGATCAAAGTGGGGGGGGCAGTTTACTCTTTATATTTTCATCTAATAAATAGCATTCATAAATTGGATTTTGAAGAAGATGAACAGAAATAAAATAACTACTAGAAACATAAAAGGCCTATGGATAGAGGGAAACTGTAAGAGTTAAAATGAAAAATAATCAGAAAGAAACCAAATGGATACGTTTATTTTTTCAAAACCAGAAAAGAGGGAGAGCTGCATGAGTGTTTTTGTTGATAGAGCGAGATTTCAGTATTTTAACTGGAGGAGGGAAAGTGCTTGAAGCTGAAAATACAAAGGCTTTAAATTTGTCTGGGAAGCAGGAGATGGTCAGAGAAGAAATGGAGGAAAATGTCAGCAATGGTGATTAGGGAACAAAAACATTGGACAAAAAAAAGAGAGTTTTAAAAAAGGCAAACTGATAAAGGCAGTCATCAGAGCATTTCAAGAAAGAAAGGGTGGTAGGCACCCATTTGCAAAAATCGCATATCATAAAAAAATAGGCTTGGGCAACAAATGTAATTTTTAAAGTGAGATCATGAACAATGAGTGGTAAGTACTAAGACGAATGGCTGGTAAATAGCCATTTAGTGTATCATATTACATACATTATGGTTCCACAATTTAAATTTGAAGATGATTCTTATTACTGAGTCATAAGACTATTTTCTCGGAGTTTGTTTGTTTGTTGCATGCTATGAGAAACTCAGGAGCCTAGTGGCACAGCGTTTAAGAGCTGCAGCTGCTAACCAAAAGGCCAGAGTTTGAGTCTACCAGTTACTCCTTGGAAACCCTATAGGGCAGCTCTACTCTCTCCTATAGGGTCACTATGAGTTGGAATCAACTCGACTGCAACAGGTTTATGAGAAACTCAAGGGAAAACAAACACCCAACAAAAAAAGGCACTATATAGTTTTCATGATTATGTACAAGCTACGGTTAACTAAAGGTTGTTATTGTTTCTTGATTTCTTTCTATCAAAGGATTGATAGAAAATAAGCAGAAGGAATATGAAACCATTTTCTCAATGGAAAGCAGAATATTCATGGTATTGAATTACAGAATTTGTTGCCCTTTCCATAAGCATCCCATTGTGTACAATATCTCCAGATGAAGATTTACCATAAAAGGCCAAAGCACACAATATTTATGATGCCAAAATATATTATTTAAAAAAAAAAAAAAAAACATATAATGCAAAGACCCTCTGATTTTATTCCCAGCATTTCAGGGCACCATTCTCTGAAAAGAAGTCAACAGATGAGTATAATGTTATTTCTGCCTAAGAAAATCCTTTGTGGGTAATATGTTACTACTTTAGATCTTGTTTTTTCCCCATAATCATGAAAAATGCAAAATGCATATATAAACTAAGCAGTTTTATTTTCACTGTAAATGAATAAATTTACATGTTCAGAGATATGTTGTTACGGATTGAATTGTGTCCCCCAAAAATACGTGTTGTAAATACTAACCTCTATGCCCGTGGTTGGAAACCCTGGCGGCGTAGTGGTTAAGAGCTACGGCTGCTAACTAAAAGGTTGGCAGTTCAAATCCACCAGGCACTCCTTGGAAACCCTATGGGGCAGTTCTACTCCGTCCTATAGGGTTGCTATGAGTCCTAATCAACTCAACAGCAATGGTTTTTTTTTTTTATGCCTGTGCTTATAATCTCATTTGGGAAAGGGTTGTCTTTATTATTTTAATAAGGCAGGATTAGTGTAGGGTAGGTCTTGAGTCAATCTCTTTTGAGATATAAAAGAGATTAAACAAGCAAGCAGAGATGGGTCAAGAGAGATGCCAAGCCACATGAAGATCACCCAGAAGAAGCTTAAAGAGACAAAGAACTTCTCCCAAAGCTGATGGAGAAAGAAAGCCTTCCCTCAGAACGGTGTCCTAAATTCGGATTTCTAGCATCTTAAGCTGTAAGAAAATAAATTTCTGTTTATTAAAGCCATCCACTTGTGGTATTTCTGTTATAGCAGCACTAGATGACTAAGGAATTTGGTAATGGGAGTGAGGTGCTGCTCTAACAGATACTTAAAACATTGAAGCAGTTTTGGAATTGCATAATGGGTGGAGGTTGGAAGAATTTTAAGGTGCCTAATATTAAAAAAAAAAAAAAATTTTTTTTTTTTTTTTTAATATTAAAAGCCTAGATTGCTTTAAATAGACTCTTGGTAGAACTATAGATGTCAAAGGCAATTCTGGTGAGTGCTCAGAAGGAAGTGAGGAGAGCTATATAGAAAGTCTCTATCAGTCTCTATCGTCTTGGAGAATACATTCAGCTCCAGCAACAAAATGTTGCTGGAAATGTAGATGTTAATGTGCTTCTGGTGAGGCTATAGAAGACTATGATGGGCATGTGGTTGGACAGGGGAGGGAGCGTGATGTTTTTTATGGAGTGGCAGAGAACTTGTCTGAATTATTTTCAAATGTTTGGAAGAAAGCATAACTTGTAAGTGATGAACTTGGATATCTGGCTGACAAGATTTCTAAGCAAGATCTTAAAGAGGCTGTGTGGTTTCTCCTTACCACTTGTCATGGATTGAATTATGTCCATGACAAAATGTGTGTATCAATTTAGCTGGGCCATGATTCCCCATATTGTGTGATTTATCTCTATGTTTTAAATTCTTCCTCTGTGATGTTATAAGGCGGGACGGGTGGCAGTTTCATTAGTGAGGCAGGACTCAATGTACAAGATCGGATTGTGTCTTGAGGCAATCTCTTTTGAGCTATAAAAAAGAAGCAAGCAGAGAGACGGGGGACCTCTTACCATCAAGAAAGCACTGCCAGGAGAAGAGCACATCCTTTGGACCTGGTGTTCCTGCTCGGAGAAGCTCCTAGTCCGGGGGAAGATTGATGAATAGGACCTTCCTCAAGAGCCAACAGAGAGCTTCCCTGGAGCTGATGCCACCTTGAATTTGGACTTTTAGCCTTACTTAACTGTGAGGAAATAAACTTGTTTTTGTTAAAGCCACCCACTTGGGTATTTCTGTTACAGCAGCACTAGATGACTAAGACACCACTTACAGTAAAATGTGAGAGGAAAGAGATGGACTTAAAAATGAACTGTGCAAAATGAGAACAAAGCTTAAGGATTTGCAAAATGTTGTTTTAGAAACTAAGGATATATACACTAGAATTCTCACCAAGAGTATGTCTACAGAATTTTATGTTAAAGAGTTTAAGCCTGTGACCGATGGGTCTAACCAACTATCACAGCTGAGAACCCATCAGCTTAACCTGAAGGTTACAGAGAAAGAACCAAAGGAGAGAACACTGTCTGTCTCTTGGAATTCTACAGGAAGGAAATAGGCCACAGAAGCTATATTTGTTATCCTCCAGGAAAAAGAAGTACCATCCCTGGACACCTCAGAGATCAGCAAAACTGTTGGAAGGAGCACAGGAAGCAGAGCTGCCTTGGTCTCAAAGTGTGGGGCCACAGCCTCTGGGATTTCAAAGGGTGAGGCCACAGCCTCTGGGGTGTCAAAGGGTAGAGCCATGACAGACTCCTAGGTTTTAAAAGTCAGATCATCTCCAACTCAGTTCTGGAGTATGGGGCTGCCATTCAGTTTGGCCAAGAGGATGGGGCTGTTGCCAAAAGCTTAGGGGGTGGGGTTACCATGCAGAGAGGGCAGAAAATGCAGCCTGCCAGGGCCAAGTGAGTGGGGTTTCCACTCAGATGGACTAGGAGAATGGGGCCCCACCAAAGCTGAGAGAGCAGAGTTACCATCCCAATGGGCCTGGAACTTGGAACTAAATCCCAGGCCCAAGTGGACCTCAACCCAGAATCCAGATAGCATGGCCAACACGCAGGGTCTGGAGGGCAGGGCCATTGCCTAGATGGTCTCTGAGAAAAGAGGGTTATTTTCAAGCCATGAGAGGCAATATAATTTATTCTGCTGAGTTTTTTTTTTTTTACTTACTTGATCTCCCATTATTCCTTCTTTCCCTCCAATTTCTTCCATTTGTAATGAAAATGTCTACCTTGTGCCTGCTCCATCACTACGCTTTGGAAACAGATTTGTAGTCCAGATTTCACAGGTTCACAGGTGAAGAGGAATTTTGCCACAGAATATGCCTAAAGCCTCACCCATATTTGATTTATATGACTCAGAAAATAAGATTTTGGACTTGGAGTGGATTTAAGACTTTTGGGATGATGTCGTGGGGTGAATGTGTTTCACATGTAGAAAGGATATGAATTTTGGGGGGATAAAATGTGGAGTGTTATGGGTAGAATTGTGTCCCACTGGCCTCCTAAACTGTGAGAAAATAAATTTCTGTTTATTAAAGCCATCCACTTGTGATATTTCTTCCAAGTTGTGACACCTGCCCACAATCTGAAAAAAAAAAAATTTTTTTTTTTTTTTTTGTTGCTAACTGAGGGAGAGCGAGCAAGGGAAGTGGTTGTGTGGTAGAAGGTCTTCAGTCATAGTGAAAACAGAACCTCTATTCTGTATTTCCAATTCCTTTATTTTAAAGATGATAAAACTTCATTAACCCCTCTCATTTTACAACCAGAAATATTTTCTTCCTTGACCTCCAATCCTCCAAAGATTACCTTGAACGCCAACTACACTTGGCCTTTATTGTTGATATTCTGCACTTGCATATTCCTCACCTCAATGATCTCATCTTCCATGCATTCTTTAACCCACTACAATCTAGTTTAAAATTAGTTCAATACACTAAAATATTATAATCGAGGCCACCAACGTCCTTCTTGATGCCAAACCCAATAATTGCTTTTCAATCCTTATTTTATTTTTTTCCATTTATGGTCACTCCTTTTTCCTCTTCCTTTTTTTATACAGTTCTCTAAAGACAGCATTCACTCTTATCTCTGAATCTTTCCCTCACTTTTCCTTTTACTTACATGACTCTTCTTTAAGATCCTATTTATCTGGCTACTGAACTGGAAAGCTTCAGCGTATACTCACTTGCATTTAAGATGTTTCTAAACTCACAATCTTAAATTCCAGTATTCTCATCCTCACA
Source organism: Elephas maximus indicus (assembly GCF_024166365.1). Taxonomy (NCBI): domain Eukaryota; kingdom Metazoa; phylum Chordata; class Mammalia; order Proboscidea; family Elephantidae; genus Elephas; species Elephas maximus. Next base: position 121,554,014 of record NC_064822.1, read on the forward strand.
AATTTCAATGCCTTTACAGTTTACAGCTAAAATTTTCCCAAACTCCTCCACTGATTAAAATATTTCAAGAAAGAAAATGCAGGCTAATGCTCCCGATTAAAAAAAAAAAAAAAGTGGTGTTAAAGGTATCTTCTGCAGGAATATCTCCCACTTGGGAGGAAGTAAGGTAACATCTGAGATTAACCAAGTGGTATGTAAATCTGTCTCAGAATATAGGGTCCTATAAGCAGTAGGTTTCAAGTTATGTTGTTGTTTGTTTTTCAGCTGCTGTCATACTTCTTTTATATTCTGTCCTGGGAATCTTTGTGAGATATATATATATGTATTTTTTAATTAACCTACACACCTGATATACCAAGTTTCCTAAAATTATTTTTTTCTTTATTTTTCACCAGCAAAAGTGTTGACAGAATTGTTTAAGGAAATTTTAAATTATGTGGAATCAGTAGAATGTATAAGAATAGCCTAAAATTCTTATATTTGCTAAAGGACACTGCAAATTCGGGGAAGACTTCTAACTTCAAGTTGTTTTTGTTGTTGTTGTTTGGTACCATCAAGTCACTTCCAGCACATAGCAACCTTATGCGCAACAGAACAAAACTCTGCCCAGTCCTGCGCTATACCCACAAATGGTGCTATGTTTGAGTCTATCATGGATTGAATTGTATTCCCCCAAAATATGTGTCAACTTGGCTAGGCCATGATTCCCAATATTGTGTGACTGTTCACCATTTTGTCATCTGATGTGATTTTCCTACGTGTTGTAAATCCTACCTCTGTGATGTTAATGCGGGAGGACTCAATCTATAAGATTAAGATTGTGTCTTTTTTAATTTTTTTATTTCTCAGACAAAAATTTATACACATATTGTTATGTGACACTAGTAGCAATCCCTATAATGTGACAGCACATTCCCCCTTTCCACCCCAGGCTTTCCATGTCCATCCAACCAGCTCTTGTCCCTTTCTGCCCTCCCACGCCACCTCCAGATGGGAGCTGCCCATTTGGTCTCATGTATTTTCACAAGTATTATTTTATGTTTTATAGTCCAGTCCAATCTTTTTCTGAAGAGTGGGCTTTGGGGATGGTTTTACTTCTGGGTTAGCAGAGCATCTGGGGGCCATGGCTTTGAGGGTTCCTCCAGACTCTGTCAAACCATCAAGTCTGGTTCTTTTACGTGAATTTGAGCTCTGCACCACACTTTTCTCCTGCTCTGTCAGGGACTCTCCTTGTGTTCCCTGTCAGGGCTGTCATTGGCGGTAGCTGGGCATCATCTAGTTCTTCTGGTCTCGGACTGATGGAGTCTATAGTTTATGTGCCCTTTTTGTCTCTTGGGCTAACATTTTCCCTGTGTCCTTGGTGTTCCTCATTCTCCCTTGCTCCAAGTGGGTTGGAACCAATTGATGCATCTTAGACTGTGTCTGAAGCCAATCGCTTTTGAGATACAAAAGAGAAAAGGCAGCAGAGAGACATGGGAACCTCAAACCACCAAGAAGGTATAGCCGGGAGTGCTCATCCTTTGGACCCAAGGTCCCTGTGCTGAGAAGCTCCTAGTCCAGGGGAAAATTCATGACAAGGACCTTTCTCCAGAGCTGTTCAGAGAAGGAAAGCCTTCCCCTCAGGCTGATGCCCTGAATTCAGATTTCAAGCCTACTAGACTGTGAAAGAATAAACTTCTGTTTGTTAAAACCATCTACTTGTGGCATTTCTGTTATAGCACATAGTACATAACCAAGACAGAGCCCTTACTTGCAGCCACTATGTCAGTCTATCTCATTGAGGGTTTCCCTCTTTTCTGATGACCCTCTATTTACCAAGCATGATGTACTTCTCCAGGGACTGGGGCCTCCTGATAACATGTCCAAGTATGCAAGACAAAGTCTTGCAATCCTCATTTCTAAGGAGTACTCTGGCTATACTTCTTCCAAGACAGATATGTTCTTTCTTCTGGTCATCCAGGGTATAGTCAATATTCTTCACCAACACTATAATTCAAAAGCATCAATTCTTCTTTGGTCTTCCTTTTTCATTGTCCAGCTTTCACATGCATATGATGCAACTGAAAATACCATGGAATGGGTCAAGCACACCTTAGTCCTCAATGTGACATCTTTGATTTTCAACACTTTAAAGAGGACCTTTGCAACAGATTTGCCCAGGGCAATACTTCCTTTGATTTCTTGACTGCTGCATCCATGGGCATTGATTGTGGATCTCAGTAAAATGAAATCCTTGACAACTTCAGTATTTTTCTCTGTTTATCATGATGTTACTCATTGTTCCAGCAGTGAAGATTTTTTTTTTTTTCTTTATGTTGAGGTGTAATCCATACTGAGGGCTGTAGTCTCTGATCTTCAACAGTAAGTGCTTCAAGTCCTCTTCACTTTCAGCAAGCAAGGTTCTGTCATCTACATCTCTCAGGTTGTTAATGAGCCTTCCTCCAACCCTGATGCCACATTCTTCTTCATATAGTCCAGCTTCTTGGATTACTTGTTCAACATACAGATTGAGTAAGTATGGTGAAAGGATACAACTTTGATGCACATCTTTCCTATTTTTCACAATGTTATCTATAATTTGTTATGATTCACACTGCTGTATGTCTTTGCATAACCAATAAAACACAGGTAAACATCTTTCTGGTATTCTCTGCTTTCAGCCAAGATCCATCTGGCATCAGCAATGATATCCCTTGTTTCACATCTCCTTCTTAATTCAGCTTGAATTTCTGCCAGTGTCCTACGGATGTACTGCTCCAACCATTTTGGAATTTCTTCAGCAAAATTTTACTTCCATTTGATATTAATGATACTGTTCTATAATCTCCACATTCTGCTGAATTACTTTTCTTTGGTATGTGCACATATATAGAACTCTTCCAGTCAACTGGCCAGGTAGCTGTCTTCCAAAATTCTTGGCATAAATGAATGAGCATTTCCAGCATTGCATCCATTTGCTGAAACATCAAATTCAAATAGCAGCTATAAATCCTTCAGACCTGAGTTCATAGATGAAACACTTTCAGAAAGTCACTAAATGCTTAGAGTTTATTATCACAACCCTATGTGCAACAGAACAAAACACTGCTGAGTCCTGTGCCATCCTCACAATTTTTGCTATGCTCAAGACCACTGTCGCAGCCACTGTGTCAATCTATCTCCTCATGGGTCTTCTTTTTCCCTGATCCTCTGCTTTACCAAGCATGGTGTTCTTCTCCAGAGACTGCTCCCTCCTGATAATATGTCCAAAGTATGTGAGTCATAGTCTCGCCACCCTTGATTCTAAGGAACATCCTGGTTGTATTTCTTCCAAGGCAGATTTGTTCGTCCTTTTGGCAGTCCATGGTACATTCAATGCCCTTTGCCAACACCACAATTCAAAGGCATCGATTTTTCTTCAGTCTTCCTTATTAATTGTCCAGCTTTCGTATGCACGTGAGGCAAATGAAAACACCATGGTTTGGGTCAGGTGCACCTTAGTCTTTGAGGGGACATCTTTGGTTTTTAACATTTTAAAGAAGACTTTTGCAGCAGATTTTCCCAGTGCAATGCGTCTTTTGATTTCTTGACTGCTGCTTCCATGGTTGTTGATTGTGGATCCAAGTAAAATGTGATCCTTGACAACTTCAATATTTTCTTCACTTATCATGATGTTGCTTATTGGTCCATTTGTGAGGGGTTTTGTTTTCTTTATGTTGAGTTGCGATCCATACTAAGTCTCTGGCCTTTGATTTTCATCAGTAAGTGCTTCAAGTCTTCTTTACTTTCAGCAAGCAGGGTTGTGTCATCTGCATAATGTAGGTAGTTAATGAGTATTCCTCCAATCCTGATGCCCCATTCTTCTTCATACAGTCCAGTTTCTTGGATTATTTGCTCAGCATACAGATTGAATAGTTATAGCGAAAGGATACACCTCTGACACAAACCTTTCCTGACGTTAAATCATGCAGTATCACCTTGTTCTGTTCAAACTACTGCCTCTTGATCCATGTACAGGTTCCTCATGAGCACAATTAAGTGTTCTGGAGTTCCCATTCTTCACAATGTTATCCACAATTTGTTATGATCCACAGAGTCAAATGCCTTAGCACAGCCAATAAAACACAGGTAAACATCCTTCTGGTATTTTCTGCTTTCAGCCAGGATCTACCTGACATCAGCAATGATATCCCTGGTTCCACGTTCTCTTCTAAACCCAGCTTGAATTTCTGGCAGCTCCCTGTCAATATACTGCAGCAGCTGCTTTTGAAAGATCTTCAGGGAAATTTTACTTGCCTGTGGTATTAATGATATTGCTCGATAATTTCCACATTTGGTTGGATCACCTTTTTTGGGAATAGGCATATAGATCTCTTCCAATTGGTTGGCCAGGTAGCTGTCTTCCAAATTTCTTGGTGTAGATGAGTGACTGCTTCCAGCACTGTATCGATTTGTTGAAACATCTCAATTGCTATAACGTCAATTTCTGAAGCCTTGTTTTTTGCCAATGCCTTTAGTATAGCTTGGACTTCCTCCTTCAGTACCATCATTTCCTGATCATATGCTACCTCCTGAAATAGCTGAACATCAATCAATTCTTTTTGGTATAGTGACTCTATTCCTTCCAACTTCTTTTGATGCTTTCTGCATCATTTAATATTTTCCCCTTAGAATCCTTTTATTGCAACTTAAAGCTTAAATTTTTTCTTCAGTTCTTTCAGCTTGAGAAATGCTAAGCGTATTCTTACCATTTAGTTTTCTATCTGCAGGTCTTTGCACATGTCATCATAATACTTTACTTTGAAATCTCCTATTCAGCTCTTTTATTTCATCATTTTTTTCTTGCACTTTAGCTTCTTGATGGTCAAGGGCAAGTTTCAGAGTTTCTTCTGACATCTGTTTTGGTCTTTTCTTTCTCTCCTGTCTTTTTAATGACCTCTTGCTTTCTTCATGTATGATGTTTGATGTCATTCCACAATTCATCTAGTTTTCTGTCATTAGTGTTTAATTAATGTCAAATCTATTCTTGAGATGGTCTCTAAATTTAGGTAGGATGTACTCAAGGTTGTACTTTGGCTCTCATGGGCTTGTTCTAATTTTCTTCATTTTCAGCTTGAACATACATAGGGTCAACTGATGGTCTGTTCCACATTTGGCCCCTGACCTTGTTCTGACTGATGATATTGAGCTCTTTCATTGTCTCCTTCCACAGATGTAGTCGATTTGATTTCTGGGTTTTCCATCTGGTGAGGTCCATGTGTATAGTAGCTGTTTATGTTGTTGAAAAAAGGTATCTGCAATGAAGGAATCATTGGTCTTGCAAAATTCTGTCATGCAATCTCCACTATCATTTCTATCACCAAGGCCATATTTTCCAACTACTGATCCTTCTTTGTTTCCAACTGTTGCATTCCATTCACCAGTTATTATCATTTCATCCTGATTGCATGTTCAATTTCAGACTGCAGAAGTTGGTAAAATCTTCAGTTTCCTCATCTTTGGCCTTAGTGATTGATGTATAAAGTTTAATAATAGTCGCATTAACTAGTCTTCCTTGTAGACATATAGGCATTACCTATTACTGGCAGCGTTGTACTTCAGAATTGATCTTGAAATGTTATTTTTGACAATGAATGCAACATCACTCCTCTTCAAGTTGTCATTCCTGGCATAGCAGGCCATATGATTGTCCAATTCAAAATGGCCAATACCAGTCCCTTTCAGCTCACTAATGCCTAGGATATTGATGTTTATGCATTCCATTTCATTTTTGACATTTTCCAGTTACATTCCAATTATTAATGGATGTTTGCAGCTGTTTCTTCTCTTTTTGAGTCATGCCACATCAGTAAATGAAGGTCTCTAAAGCTTGACACCATCCACATGAAGGTCAACTCTACTTTCCGGAGGCAGCTCTTCCCTAGTTGTATTTTGAGTGCTTTCCAACCTGAGGGGGTTCATCTTACAGCACTGTATCAGGCAATGTTCTGCCACTATTCATAAGGTTTTCACTGGCTAACTTTTTTCACAAGGAGACTGCCAGGTCCTTCTTCCTAGTCTGTCTTAGTCTGGAAGATAATATATGAATATATACATATATATGTATATTTGTCAAATGTATCTTTAAAATATAGTTTATTATTTTCTTCTTAATAACTAATAGCCAACTTCTCTATCCTTTCTCATTTGACTACAGTAATCCAAACTTTTAGAGCATTATCCTCAATTTCTGAAAACTTCCAAGGGCAAAATACTTCTGTCCACACATCAGTATTGGTGGTCACTTACTGTCATAGCTAGTGAAACCTGAACTCTACAGTTCCAGTCTCTCACTTATCTCCAGAAGTACCCTTCTGAGCTCCCCTTGTTGTCACTACCACCATTTTTAATGCCACTTATGTGCTTGACCTCCAATGTTGGTGGGAGTAAAATTCACTATTTTACCATCAAGCAAAACACAGAAGGTTCCTTTCTCACATAATGCTGAAATTATTAAGTCAAATAGGATTTCAGTATCAGCTGAGTTGACATGCTGTTCTGTAATGAAAAGATCACTTCCATTCATGGGTCTTGCTTATGATTCCATGTCCTTTACTTATATAAGTTTCCCCAATGGCCTGTTATTCTTGAGATTCAAGCCTCCTTTTGATGACTTTCAAACCCATAAAACATACTTGAATATTGTGGGCTAATTTGGGGTATGGCTTAAACTTTCTTTCCAGTAAGTTTCTATGGTCCCCATTAAAATCAGTAGACAAAATCACACACTGAGTTGGTTATGGTAGATAGGGATTGAGGTGGATGTCATTCTGCTCTACCCAAATACCACCTCAGGACTGAGGGACTTATTTCCTCACTACTGGAGTGTTGCCAGCAGACAGATCTTAGTTGTCAGCCCTCTCTTGGAATTAGTCTCAGGGAAGAGGGAAACCAAGGGTCTTACCACGTTCCCAATTATTTTTAAATGTGGGGATTTGAAGGCCTGGCTCTCACCCCCAACTCAGGACAACTAAAGAGTCATCCCAAATCCAGAGCTCCCTAGGGAGGTGGCTGAAGCCTTTATTGTGGCTGCACTGCAGACCAATATTTCTCTCTGTCCAATCCTGTTTTTTTTTTTTTTCTTTCCACACCATGTTAACCCTAAGAACACTCCCCAATAAACTTCCTGCATTCTGTTCTCCATCTGAGAGTCTATTTACCAAGCAACCAATAGGGGTGTTTTCTAATTCCATTCTCCAAAAGCATCTAATTCCTTATGTCTACATAGCCAAAACACTGGCTAGAGATTAATTAGTGAAAGTCTTCAACGTATATTTAGTAAACACCTATGTGGTGAGATAGATCACTTTTGTGTGGCCTTTCCTGCCATGGTCTCCTAACTTCCACCCAAGTGACTGGGCAGGACTGTGCAGATAGGGTAATCATGGCCCACCAAAGGGACTGCCAGTTCTGTCTCCTCACTGCTCTTGAAATGAGCCATACCAGAAGTAAGAGAGAGAATATCCTACCACCACCAGAGAAGAACAGCCAGGGGCAGCATGTCCTTCAGACCTGGGATCCCTGCGCTGAGAAGGTCCTGGACCCAGGAGACAGACAGTGAGCTGTAACTCTGAAGATAGAGAGAAGCAGTGGCAAATAAGCAGCAGGAGAGACTTGGCAGCAGGGGAAGGTGTAGTGGGCTTCCTGGTCCGTGGAGAGAGAAAGCTGAGTGCCTTCGGGCAGAGGCTGGGGGCCAGGGAAAGGCATACCTGCAAGCATGGCTGGGAAGAGGCTGTCCTGATGGAAGAACTGTATCCTGAGTGTTCCTGAGCCTGAATTTTAACTGTTACTTCCCTAATAAACCCCATAGTCGTGAGTATTGTCTGTGAGTTCTGTGTGGCCATTGCAATGAATTACCTAATCCAGCAGAGAAGTACAGAGTGCCATGGGGGGGACAGTTGGTGTCAGAATTGGTAAAGAAGGTGGAGAGAAAAGGCATGTCTGACCTCTGCCTCAAAGGAATCAGCCTTGGGCAGTTGATCTTGGTTCTCCTTCCCTCTTGTGAAGTTAGAGGTGGTCAGACACTGCCCCGACAGTGTTTTTACAAGCTAGTATGTGCCAAACAGTATTCCAGGCACTGGCAATACAAAATAACTAAGATATGCTCATACTCTCAAAGAACTTATTATTTATATGGGGAAGAAAGGAAAAAATAATAACTAATGATGAGCTATAACAGTTATTATGTAAATACTTAGAGAATGAAAAAATAAAGAATATATGGAAGAGTCAGGAAACATCTTTTGAAAATATAGCATTTAAACTGGGACCTAAAGGAAGCGAAGTCAAGAGTGAGGGAAAAAAGCTTTGTCAGTGTAGGGAGCAGCCTATACAAAGACTCTGCAGCAGGACAGTGTCTGATACATTTCAGAAATGAAGATCAATAAGGTTTAAATGAATGAGAAAGGGAAAGCATAGCATCAGCTAAGATTAAAGAGAATGTCAAAGGCTACAGCAGTTATGCCTTCAAGCTTTTGCTAAGGAGTGTGCATCCTGTTTTAAGTACAGTTGGGGTGTTGGAAACAGGATATTGGCATGATCCAAGGTAGACAAAAGAGGAGAGTCTTTTTTGTGTGGTGAATTAATTCTTCCATTTATGCATTTAACAGATATTTATAGAGGTCACACGATATGACAGGAATCTCATAAGGCAATATGTAGTCATGAACAAGACAGACAAGTGCTCTCATGGGACTTACATTCTAATGCTGGAGAGAGACAAGTACACAATCAAGCAATACAATTATATAATGATACATGCTATAAAGAAATGTATCGGGATGAGAGGGGGAATGGGTGTGGCACTGATTTAGTTTGATAAATGGAGAAAATTTTACTGTGATTTAGTGTTTGATCTAAGCAGCTAACATCAAAAAGGATCCATCCATAAAAACATCTAAGGAAGAGCATCCAAGGCAGAGGAAAAAGCAAATACAAATGCTAAGGCAAAGACAAGCATGGTGTGTTCCAGAAACAGCTAGGTATACGCTCAACAGAAATGTGTTCATATGTTTACCAAAACAAATAGGCAAGTAGGTTCACAGCTATTTGTGAGGAACTCTATGGGGCAGTTCTACTCTGTCCTTGTAGGGTCGTTATGAGTCGGAATCGACTCGACGGCATTGGGTTTTTTTTTTTTAATCACATCACTATTTATGATAATCTCTACCTGAAAACATCTGTTCATCAACACTAGAATGAACACTATATTACAGAGCAATGAAAAAGATTATTATATTAACCATATAAATGTGTGGATTAAACCAGTCATGTAATTAAAATCTTTAAAAAAATTATGAACACAAAGAATGGACGTATTATTACTATTATTATAATTATCATTATTAGCATCATCATTGGCTTCAATCTATTCACTGTTAGATTTCAAACTGTTACTAACGTTCAAAGAAATTTAATTGAATTTCCTAACTGAACTAAGTATCATTAATGAAGGCAGTTAGTGCAGTACAGATTACTAGTCCAGCTGCATCATTGGTTTGGTTCCGCCAGTGCTGTCCAATAGAATTTTTTGTGACGATGGTAATGTTCTATATCTGTGCTGTCCAAAATGTAGCCATTAGCCACATGTGGCTATTGAGCACTTGGAATATTATAAGGGCAACCGAGGAACTGAACTTTTCATTTTAATCAATTTAAATTTAAATGGTCACATTTCAACTCTTTAATGCAGAAACCATTAGAAGTCATGAACACATTGTAGAAGCCCTATTTTCCTAATGCCCACATTTTATAGCATGCTTTGAAACTTGAAATAGCTTCATTTCTTTGTATTTTCACCCTGTTCATCTCAGCATCTCTAAGCATTAACCCTCAAACTAGCATCGATCAAAGAACAAATCTTTGAGTTATATATTGAGTAATTTTAGCAATGTATTATCAACCAGAGGAGCCCTGGTGGCACAATTGTTAAGCGCTCAGCTGCTAACTGTAAGTTTGGTGGTTTGAACCCACCACTGGCTCTGTGAGAGAAACGACCTAGCAAACTGCTCCTGTAAAGATTACAGCCCAGGAAACTCTATGGGGAAGTTCTATTTTGTCTTTAGGGTCGCTATGAGTTGGAATTGACTGAAGAGTACACAACAACAACAAAAATTATCAACCAAAACTTCTATTAAATAAATTAAATATCAATATCTTTAATTCTGAATTAGCTGGGATATTGTAATGAGGTCTGACAATGTGTGTGTGTGGGAGGTATAGGATATCCAAAAAATGTCAGTTTGCAGATAACAAGTCATAAATACAGAAATCCTAAGATTGTCAGAGAACTGAGTATATCACAGAACTCGTGAATGGAGTACAGAAGGTGAAGAGTTAAGGCTCCCATCATGATAGAAGACATAAGGACTTTGATTATTCCTTGTATTCCAGTTATATAAAAACTCAGATGCTTATCCCTATCTTTAAGAGTAAGTACTTTATAATATTTATAATATTTGCATTCCATATTTTTAGAAGAGGAAGACTCATTAACAACCTGTGATATGCAGATGATACAATATTGCTTGCTGAAAATGAAGACAACTTGAAGCACTTATTGAAGATCAAAGACTACAGCTTTCAGTATGGATTACACCTTAATGTAAATAAAACAAAAACCTTTACAACTGGACCAATAAGCAACATCATGATAAACAGAGAAAAGATTGAAGTTGTAAAACATTTCATTTTACTTGGATCCACAATCAATGCTCATGGAAGCAGCAATCTGCTGCAAAAGACCTCTTTAAAGAGCTAAAAAGCAAAGATGTTGCTTTAAGGACCAAAGCGCACCTGACCCAAGCCATGGTGTTTTCAATCATCTCAGAAGCATGCAAAAGATGGGCAACAAATAAAGGAGACCGAAGAGGAATTAATGCCTTTGAATTATGGTGTTGGTGAAGAATATTGAATACACTACAAATTGCCAGAAGAACGAACAAATCTGTCTTAGAAGTACAGCCAGAATGCTCCTTAGAAGAGAGGATGGCAAATGAGACTTCATCTCACATATTTGGAACATGTTATCAGGAGGGATCAGTCCCTGGAGGACATCATGCTTGGTAAAGTAGAGCATCAGTGAAAAAGAGGAAGACCCTCTATGAAACAGACTGACACAGTGGCTGCAACAATGGGCTTAAGCAAACGATTGTGGGGATGGTACAGGACAGAGCAGCATTTCCTTTTGTTGTACATGGGGTCTCGCTATGAGTCACAACCAACTCAATGGCACCTAACAACAACAACATATTATAATATTTATAATGTTTGCATTCCATATTTTTAGAAGAGTGAAACACAAATAACTTGCAGGTATCTTTGTCTTATAAACACAAACATGGATTTCATCAAGAAGAAAATTTCCTAACCAAGAGCAACATGATGTGAAAAGACAAGATAAACACTAGTTAACTCATAAACTTGTTGTACCTAAACTTTGTTGATGATCAAGTCATCTGGGAAGCTTTTTGAGATAACTGTCTGGGTCATACTCTAGACCAAATAAATAATAGTTCATAATAATGATAATTGTAGTGATAATAAGAAGAATAAGAAATTGGAAAAATTGTGATAACAACTATTCAGGAAGCTGGTTTAAAAATATTTTCTTAACCTAAAAGATCTGCAATTTTCTGTAATGGGAAAATAATTGGGTGAGACAGGGAAGGATCCAATTCCCAAAACAAAATACTGGCTACCACACTCCCATTCATGTCTTCTAACATGCTGGATATTAAAGGTAAAGATTGATTCAAATATTGTCAGTTTCTTTTTCTATTGTAGAAGATATCTAAATCACACTCATATATTTATAGACAGAGTGATATTAAAAAGCCCACTCCTTTATTTCAAACATTCTTCATGAAATGTTTGGCAATGTTAAAAAAAAAAAAAAATCCTGAGACAGAAAATAATACAGAATATATATTCTATTCCATGTGGTATTCATAATATGATTCAATCTTCTCTGATTTTCCCCACATAATTCACTGATCATAAAGCCAATATTTCTATTATCGGAGAAGTTTCTGGTACCTTAAAACTGTACACTATATATTTCAGTGCATAAGGCTTTGTAGAGCTGTGAGTTTCTCAAACAAATCAAGCTGCTGCTGAGACATTTTATCTACTGACAACCAGAATGCGAAGGCTTCTGAGCACCAGGAATTCATGCACTTGTAACAGTTAATACGGGGTTGGTGTTTTTGTGCATGACCCAGTATTCCATAACTCCCTTTATTAAGGAAAAGATTGCCCCACTCATTTGATCCACAGAGTAAAATGGAAGAGGAGGGGTAGTGAAAGAAAGGGAATATAAGACAAACCAAAAATACTTCCATGACAAAAAGGCATGTTTTTCGACAGCTGAATAGAATTGTGTGCTGTAACATGCTGTAAGTTCTTTTATCCGTGTTGTGAAAATGTTAGAAATATAAGCTTACTATCAAACCCCTTATTCACCCCTCTGGAATCTAACATGAACACTTTGTTCAGTTACACAATTAGGAGAACCAAAAAAAAAAAAAATTTCCTTCCTATAATTGCTGACTTTTTTCTGATAGAGATCTCAGTACGAAAACAAGTGGTGTTTTCCATAACTATCTGAGCAGAAGAATTTGCTAGTATAACGAGAATAATCACATATAAGAAAAAATCTGCTGAGAAAAGCTGAAAATTATTTCAAAGTGATGATAGAAATCTTATTTTTATCTCATTACCTTAAGCATTTTTGCTAAATTTCTGCATGATTTAATTAAAGAATTAAAAGGCTTACAAAATATCTAAAACATAACAGCCTGATCATAGTTGAACTTAACACTAATCAGTACTTAACACTATAATAACACAATACTTAAAACTATAATAACCATATTATTTAATTTGGGGTTTTAATACATTAATTCTCCTTGATTCCTACTTGAAACAGCTATATGACAACAATGAAAACAAGACCTTATTTTTGTGTAATACTTCACAGTTTACAAGACACAGCCCTTACATCATCTTTTTTTATCCTCCCAAAAATAATTATTTCAATTTTACAGGAGATGTAAATTAAGGGTCAGCCAGTTAGTTTATGTATAATCCAAGGTTTCCCTTTCATTTAAGTGACAGAGAAAGTTTTATCTCTTAATACTAGTTACTTTTCCATTGTGCTTGTATTTATTTTATATTTCAGTGCAAATAGATGATATATAAACTGATTGGATATAAAATATTCGTAGTTTTAAGAAAACAACACCATATAGCTATAAAAATATTAGACTTCAAATAAACACTACCTGATAGAACATTATCTAGATTTATAGTCCAGGATTGTTCCTTGTTGTCATAGACATGATCATTTTTTATTTAAGAAATTTGACTAATAAATTTTGGAAATTTTGACTGCTTTCTTTGTATTTTTGGAACATAACTGCTCCACATGGACTAAGAATAAATACAGGAGTCTATTTTCAAATGCTCTCTAACAGTAGCTCAAGTGTCTATACAGATTTAAGAAATAGGCTTACAGAAATCCATTTCCCTCAAGGTTTGCGATCAGTAATAAAAGAATGGAGTTTTTCTCTGAACATGGCTAAATGCCTAATAATCTATATTCACTAAGTGTTTACACAATAAGGAAAGAAAAAAAATTTTAAGCAACTAGTATTTCACTGGTGAGATATGACTGTATTTATGAAAAAAATTAGCTAAAAAATTAAGACATGATGATATGCTTTGAAGACATGCAAACGACTCAAATCATTTCCTAACTAGTTAAATTGATTTGGTCACTTTAGTTCAATTGTCTTTTCCTAGTGAGTTGGGTCCCATCCTTGGTATTCCCTCAACAGGTTGCTGGAACTTATAAACTTGCATGGAAAATCCAATATAGCCAGCTCTGTAAAATGAAAGTGAAACAAGAAGATAGCTAGAAACCCACCCTCACAAATATTTGTAAATTAAATAATACTCTTCTTAGTAACAGACAGCTCAAAGAAGAAATCAAAAGAAAACATTTAAAAGTACATGGAACTTAGATTGTTTCCATCTTCTTGCAGTTGTGAATAATGATGCAATGAACACAGGTGTGCATAAGTGTATTTGTGACACTGCTATTAGATCTTTAGGGTGTATACTTAGGAATGGGATTGCTTGATTATACGGTATTTTTATTTCTGGCTTTTTGAGGAAGCTCCAAACCATTTTCCATACGGACTGTGCCATTTTACAATCCCACCAGCAGTGGATAAGTGTTCTAATCTCCTCATATTCTCACCAGCATTTGTTGTTTTCTGTTTTTTTGATCAGTGCCATTTTTGCAGGGGTAAAATGGCATCATTGTAGTTTTGATTTGCATTTCTCTAATGGCTAATGATCACAAGCATCTTTTCATGTGTTTGTTGGCTACTCTAATGTCCTCTTTGGTTAAGGGCCTGTTCATGTGCTGTGCCCATTTTTAGACTGAATTGTTTGTCTTTTTGTTATTGAGCTGTTTAAGTTTTCTGTATATTTTATAGATGAGACCCTTATCGGATATATCTTTCTCTAACATTTTTCCCAATCTGTAGGTGGTATATTTACGCAATGGAATACTACTCAGCTATAAAGAATAATGATGAGTCCACAAAACACCTTATAACATGGATTAATCTGGGGGACATTTTGCTAAATGAAATAAGTCAACACAAATAGACAAATATTGCATGATACCACTTTTATAAAAAGACAAAAATAGTTATATATACAGAAATCAACATTCTTTGGTAGTTACCAGGGATAGGAGGGTAAAGCAGGGGGAATCACTCTCTAGACAGTAGACCCTTGTTATTTTTGGTGATTGTAAAAGCAATACCAAATGTAGGTGAAGTGTGTACAACTTAACTAACGTAAATGATAACAATAAGAAATACACAAGATTAAGGGACATTATTGGTAAATGCTATAATATATACAATTTGGCAACAACAGCAGTAACAACCAAAAATACATGAATAGGTACATAGGTAGATATATATGCATAGATGTGTATAGCAAGGTATATGTGTGTGCATATACATGTGCATATGCAAGTATATCTGTAGGCATAGATATATGCATGTTTGTGTATGCTGCACATATATTCATACATATTAGACAAAATTCAGAGGGGGCACACTCATGGATACCTCCCAGGTATAATTAAATACCTCGCAGGACTGCTTTACTGGGTTTGAGGGTTTAGGACCATAGTCTCAAGGGACAACATAGTCAAGTGCCACAATATAGTCTATAAAGTTTACGTTCTACATCCTAGTATAGTAAGTAGTGTCTGGGGTCTTAAATATAATAGTTATATCTAAGATATAACTATTGGCCTCTACTCATTTAGAGCAAAAGAGAAAGAAGGAAACCAAAGATTCAAAGAAGAAACTAGTCTACAGGACTAACTGCCTACACAAACCACAGCCTCATCTATCCAGAGACCAGAAGATCTAGATGGTGCCCAGCTACAACTACTAACCATTCTGACCAGGGATACAATAGATAGTACCGAATAGAATGGGATAAAATTCTAGAACAAAACTCTCATTCTTAAAAAGAAAAAGCCAGATTGACTGAGCCTGTAGAGACTAGAAGAAGCCCCAAGACTACTAGACTACTACCTGGGGATACTCTTTAAATTTTGAACTGAAACTACTCCCAGAGGTCACCTTTCAGCTAAATAACTATCTGGCTCATAAAATAAACAATATCACCTGAGTATGTCCTCCTTTAAAAAAAAAAATCTATATTAGACCAAATGGTCAACATTTACCCTAAAGCAAAAAGAAGAAGGTCAGGTGGAAGGGGCAAGGATGCTGACTTAATGAAGTGGAACAACCAGAATGGAAATATTGACATTGTATGAAAAATGTAACCAATGTCTCTGAATAATAATAGAAATTGATAAATGGAAATTTAATTTTCTGTGCAAACTTTCACCAAATCTTAATAAAATATACATATATTTTTAAAGTACATGGACTGAATGAAAATACAGCATGTCAAATTTTAAAGCATGCAGTTAAGGACATACTTATAGGGAAAATTGTAGTTTTCAATACCTGTTTTAGAAAAGAGAAATGTGAAAAACCAATGATCTAAGCTAACACCTTAAGCAACTAGAATAAGAAAAGCAAGTTAAATCAAGTAAAAGAAGAAAGAAGATAATAAAGAAAAGAAATAAATGAAATATAAAACAAACAATAAGATGGCCAGTATAATCCTGAACAAATACCAAAGAACAAAAAAGAAGAAAACCACAGTCCAATATTCCTCGTGAACATAAACGCAAAAATTTTCATAAATTATTAGCAATTTAAATCCAGCAATACATAAAAATGATAATATGTTGAGGCAATTCACTGGGGAACAAATTATGCTGGAACAACTAGGTAAGTATATTGATCCCTACCTCACGTCTCATACAAAAAAAAAAAAAATAGATGGATCACAAATCTTAATGTAAAATAAAAATTACTATGCTTCTAGAAGAACACATATGAAACATATACAGGCTAATGTTTCTTAGATATGGCATAAATATAAACATTAAAATAATTGATAAGGTGCATTTCATCAAAATAAAAAGGCTTGGCTAATTAAATGTCACTATTTTTTTTTTATTAACACAATAAAAAGGCAAGCTACAGACTGGGAGAACAAATTCACAAAACAACTGACAAAGAACTTTTATATAGAACACGTAATGATCATTTACTAATTAAAAACAAAAAAGACAAATAATCCAATTTTTAAAACGGCAAAGGGCTTCAAATAAATCTTAACAGAAGATAAAGGAATGGCTAATTAGCACATGAAATATGCTTAGTCAAGAGGGAAATGCAAATTAATAATGGTTAGACTAAGGTGTGCATGATTATCTAAGTCTGTAAGATTTATTTTCATTCCTAAAGAAAGATTATCCTTAATATAAATGAATTATTAATTGGCTTTTCCCAAAAGGAATTACAGTGACAGTAAGTTTTAATTTAATCTACTTTTTAATTAAATATGTGGGAGAAAAATGCATTTTCTGGCTATGAGCTGGAATCAAGAAAAGAAAATTCTTCTTATGAGTAGCATTTTGAGGTGAACTGTTCTTTGGCTCTTCCAATTTTTTGTTTCCCTCTTCTTCGCTTTTGACCAAATATAGAATGTCTTAATATCATTAAGCTTTTCCCACAATTCTCAGCAGAAGAACAACTCTCATTTTGACATTGGTAAGATAAAGAGCAAAGATATTTGTAAGTGCAACTTACTGTTAAGTGAGAATCAGCTTGAGTGCTACATCTTGGCTCATCAGATTACCGCTTAGGCTTCAAAATTCATTTAACTAACTCCATTGAACAGCAGTTTCTACTTCTGTTAATAAATAAAATATGATTAGCTTATTTCACAGGTTCAAAACCACAATAAATATGTTTATTATCATCTCTTTTTCTGAATTATATCCAGAATTCACATAAATAACCCTTATAAAATACAAACCAAACAAACCAAACCCAGCGCCGTCGAGTAGATTCCAACTTATAGTGACCCTATAGGACAGAGTAGAATTGCCCCATAGAGTTTCCAAGGAGCACCTGGCAGATTCGAACTGCCGACCCTTTGGTTAGCAGCCACAGCACTTAACCACTACACCACCAGGGTTTCTTTATAAAATATAGAGAGGAACTATTTCTGAGACAACAGAGTGATTTAGAATTTTAACTACCAAACACAGCAAAAGACATGGTACATGTTAGCTTTCCCAATAAATGCCTTCAGAAAGCTCAGTGGTTCACATTAATTAGCTTCATTTGATTTAGGACATATCAGGGATCATAAAATCTGATATAAGCATTTCCAAGAGGGCCCATTAGGCAAATTTATGGAAACTTCTTTGAAGGAGCACTCAATTTTGTAGAATCATTTTGTTCAAAATATTTCCTTTCCCTAAAATAAATATTTCCAATGTGTAATATTTGTTAGTAAATATAACTTTAAATTGTAAATTGCAGGAGAATCCATCAAACATTCCAAAATAAAACTAATTAATTAATCTTTTTTATAAGCCGAAGATCATACTAGTTGCCTCCAAGATTCTTTTTTTGAAGGATCTCTATTTGTAAAAATAAAAAACTGAGTCTGTAAACTATGTGTCACTACCTCTTATAACAATATCTTGTTTACGTATTTGTCTGTCTATCATCTATCTATCTATCTATCTATCTATCTATCTATCTATCTATCTATCTATCTATCTATCTATCTATCTATCTATCTATCATCTATCTGTCATCTATCTACCTATCTATCCATCCATTGGTCTATCTACCTACTTAACTTTTTATTTGACTCTGGACATTTTCTTGAAATACCATGATACAAAATTAATTTATATGCTATTTAATCCAGAAAACATTCTCACTGATAAGTACAATGGTTTTACAACAGTAAAGCTAGGTGACATTCAAGGTATAATAATCAGAGTTGTTTTACATAATACCACAGTGATAACATGGTATTTAATATGATTTACATCTCTTTTAACTGATTACAATGTAGATTAAACCGTCTTGATTGAAGTTCTATTTATTCCTAATTGCCATGAACCAAAAGCCAATAGATGTTGGCTAAAGGTATTGTCAATGTAGCTTATCAATTTAATTGATGTTTAAAGCAACCAGCTGGTTCTATAAAAATGCAAATCAACTGACAGATCTTTGTGACAACTAAACAAACACTGTAGTGACTTTGTTTTTCTCTTTTCCTTTTGTTATTTTTGCTTGGGGTCTAGATAGTATCCTAGTGTAACCTTTGTGTACACACTTTAAAAAGATGCAAGTCTATATTAAAATAATCAGTAATTAGAGATCTTGGCTCATCAAATGTCACTATTAAGAAAATGGAAAGGCACAGATTGGAAGAACAAATTCACAAAACATATATCTGACAAAGGACTTGTATCTATAACATATGAAGTTCACTTACTAAATAATAACAACAACAAAAAAAAAAAGACAAATAACCTCCTGATATGGGGGAATTCCCCCACGTGTCTGTCAGTTTGTCGTACTGTGGTTGCTTGTATGTGTCTGTGATGCTGGAAGCTATGCCACTGGTATTCAGATACCAGCAGGGTCACCCATGGAGGACAGGTTTCACCTGAGCTTCCAGACTAAGACAGACTAGGAAGAAGGACCCGGCAGTCTACTTCTGAAAAGCATTAGCCAGTGAAAACCTTATGAATAGCAGCGGAACATCATCTGATATAGTGCTGGAAGATGAGCACCCCAGGTTGGGAGGCACTCAAAAGATGACTGGGGAAGAGCTGCCTCCTCAAAGTAGAGTCAACCTCAATGACGTGGATGGAGTAAAGCTTTCACGACCTTTATTTGCTGATGTGGCACGACTCAAAATGAGAAGAAACAGCTGCAAACACCCATTAAAATCAGAACCTGGAATGTAGGAAGTATGAATATAGGAAAATTGGAAATCTTTAAAAATGCAATGGAACACATAAACAACGATATCCTAGGCATTAGTGAGCTGAAACAGACTGGTATTGGCCATTTTGAATCGGACAATCATATACTCTACTATGCTGGGAATGACAACTCAAATAGGAATGGTGTTGCATTCATCGTCAAAAAGAACGTTTCAAGATCTATCCTGAAGTAGGACGCTGTCAGTGATAGGATAATATCCATACACCTACAAGGAAGACCAGTTAATACGACTATTATTCAAATTTATGCATCAACCGCTAGGGCCAAAGATGAGGAAACAGAAGAATTTATCAGCTGCTGCAGTCTGAAATTGACCAAACCTGCAATCAAGATGCACTGATAATTACTGATGATTGGAATGCGAAAGGTGGAAACAAAGAAGAAGGATCAGTAGTTGGAAAATATGGCTTTGGTGATAGAAACAATGCCGGAGATCCAATGATAGAATTTTGCAAGACCAACGACTTCTTCATTGCAAATACCTTTTTTCACCAACATAAATGGCGACTATACACATGGACCTCGCAAGATGAAACATACAGAAATCAAATTAACTACATCTGTGGAAAGAGAAGAAGGAAAAGCTCAATATCATCACTCAGAACAAGGCCAGGGCCGACTGTGGAACAGACCATCAATTGCTCATATGCAAGTTCAAACTGAAACTGAAGAAAGTCAGAACAAGTCCATGAGAGCCAAACTATGACCTTGGGTATATCTCACCTGAATTTAGAGACCATCTGAAGAATAGATTTGATGCACTGAACACTAGTGACGGAAGACCAGACAAGCTGTGAAACAACATCAAGGACATCATCCATGAAGAAAGCAAGAGGTCACTGAAAAGACAGGAAAGAAAGAAAAGACCAAGACGGATGTTAGAGGAGATTCTGAAACTTGTTCTTGAGCATCGAACAGCTAAAGCAAAAGGAAGAATTGATGAAGTAAAAGAACTGAACAGAAGATTTCAAAGGGCCTCCTGAGAAGACATAGTAAAGTATTATAATGACATGTGCAAAGAGCTGGAGATGGAAAACCAAAAGAGAAGAACATGCTCAGCGTTTCTCAAGCTGAAAGAACTGAAGAAAAAATTCAAGCCTCGAGTTGCAATAGTGAAGGATTCCATGGGGAAAATATTAAACGACGCAGGAAGCAACAAAAGAAGATGGAAGGAATACACAGAGTCATTATACCAAAAAGAACTAGTCGATATTCAACCATTTCAAGAGGTGGCATATGATCAGGAACCGATGGTACTGAAGGAAGAAGTCCAAGCTGCTCTGAAGACATTGGTGAGAAACAAGGCTCCAGGAATTGTTGGAATATCAATTGAGATGTTTCAACAAACAGATGCATCTCTGGAGGTGCTCCCTCATCTATGCCAAGAAATATGAAAGACAGCTTCCTGGCCAACTGACTGGAACAGATCCATATTTATGCCTATTCGCGAGAAAGGTGATCCAACCGAATGTGGAAATTATAGAACAATATCATTAATATCACACGCAACCAAAATTTTGCTGAAGATCATTCAAAAGTAGCTGCAGCAGTATATTAACTGGGAACTGCCAGAAATTCGGGCTGGTTTCAGAAGAGGATGTGGAACCAGGGATATCATTGCCATTGTCAGAGGGATCCTGGCTGAAAGCAGAGAACACCAGAAGGATGTTTACCTGTGTTTTATTGACTATGCAAAGGCATTTGACTGTGTGGATCATAACAAACTATGGATAATACTGCAAAGAATGGGAATTCCAGAACACTTAATTGTTCTCATGAGAAACCTTTACATAGATCAAGAGGCAGCTGTTCGGAGAGAAGAAGGGGATACGGATTGGTTTAAAGTCAGGAAAGGTGTGCGTCAGGGTTGTATTCTTTCACCATACCTATTTAATCTGTATGCTGAACAAATAAATGAGAAGCTGGACTTCATGAAGAAGAACGGGGCATCAGGATTGGAGGAAGACTCATTAATAACCTGTGTTATGCAGATGACACAACCTTGTTTGCTGAAACTGAAGAGGACTTGAATCACCTACTAATGAAGATCAAAGGCCACAGCCTTCAGTATGGATTACACCTCAACATAAAGAAAACAAAAATCCTCAGAACTGGACCAATGAGCAACATCATGATAAACAGAGTAAAGATTGAAGTTGTCAAGGGTTTCATTTTACTTGGATCCACAATCAACAGCTGTGGAAGCAGCAGTCAAGAAATCAAAAGACGCATTGCATTGGGTAAATGTGCTGCAAAGGACCACTTCAAAGTGTTAAAGAGCAAAGATGTCACCTTGAAGACTAAGGTGCGCCTGACCCAAGCCATGGTATTTTCAATCACATCATATGCATGTGAAAGTTGGACAATGAATAAGGACGACCAAAGAAGAGTTGACGCCTTTGAATTGTGGTGCTGGTGAAGAATATTGAATATACCATGGACTGCCAAAAGAGCGAACAAATCTGTCTTGGAAGAAGTGCAACCAGAACGCTCCTTAGAGGCAAGGATGGCGAGACTGCGTCTTACATACTTTGGACGTGTTGTCAGGAGGGATGAGTCCCTGGAGAAGGACATCATTCTTGGCAGAGTACAGGGTCAGCGGAAAAGAGGAAGACCCTCGACAAGGTGGATTGACACAGTGGCTGTAACAATGAGCTCAAGCATAACAACGATTGTAAGGATGGCGCAGGACCGGGCAGTGTTTCGTTCTGTTGTGCACAGGGTCGCTATGAGTCGGAACCTATTCGATGGCACCTAACAACAACAACCTGGGGGAATTACAGTATACACAAGAAATTAAAGAGTTATTGTGGTGCCAAGTAGCCATGCTGTGTACAAAAATGAATTTATGAAAGTGAAAATGCTAAAACTGAATACTGGAACATCACCATATACTTTACTTGTTCCCATTGCAAATTTATGGAGAGGAATGTTTCTTTCCCTTCCCTTAGTAAATAAGAAGTGAAAAGACATTCCAAGAAAGATAATTTTGGCAAAATATAGAATTTATAAAAGAATCTTTTTGATATTACTATGAATATACATTTGAAGACATAAAATATATTTATATCCCCTGAAATGGTATAAAGAGAAATAATTTCACATAGATCTTCCTGGGGTTTAACAATCTGAAAGCAAATTTACCGATCCAAGTCTAAGAGAAAACTCTATTCTCAACAATAAAAGAAAAGGCAAAAAGAATAATGTACAAATGTGTCTAATGTATATGTGTATATTTATAAATTCATTTTTTAACTTCTATATTTTTTCATTTTCCCATTTTGCAAATCAAATTTGAACTGTATATCTGACCAAATATCATTTCCTCTCTGCCAAATGCAAGCAGATCAGATCCTAATATATTTTAATCCTGGAACATTCAGAATTAAAATATGTCAATGCAGCCCAAGAAGGTAAACATTTAGTGGTGATACAGTAGTTCATTTTCCTCCAGTGCTGATGTCACATTCTTCATACAGTCCAGCTTCTCAGATTATTTCCTTAGCACACAGACTGAATAAGTATGGTGAAAGGATATAACACTGGTGCACACCTCTTCTGATTTTGAACCACACAGTATCCCCTTGTTCTATTTGAATGACTGCCTCTTGGTGTATGTACAGGTTGCATACGAGCACAATTAAATGCTCTGGACTTCCCATTCTTCACAAGGTTATCATAAGTTGTTATGATCCAAATAATACCTCTGTGTAGTCAACAAAACACAGGTAAACATCTTTCTGGTATTCTCTGCTTTCAGCCAAGATCCTTCTGACATCAGCAATGATATCCCTCATCCCATGTCCTCTTCTGAATCTGGCTTGAATTTCTGGCAGTACCCTTGTCGATGTATTGCTGCAACAGTTTTTTTTAATTATCTTCAGCAAAAATTGACTTGAAAAAAAAATTGACTTGAGTGTGATATTAATGATATCGTTTGATAATTTCTGCATTCTCTTGGGTCATCTTTCTTTGGAATGGGCCTGTATATGATCTCTTCCAGTCAGTTGGCCAGGAAACTTTCTTCCAAATTTCTTGGCATAAACATTCGAGCATTTCCAGCCTTGCATCTGTTTGTGAAACATCTCAATTGATATTCCATCAGTTCCTGGACCCTTGTTTTTTGCCAATGCCTTCAGTGCAGCTTGAACTTCTTCCTCCAGTACCATCAATTCTTGATCATATGCTACTTCCTGAAATGGTTGGAAGTCAACTAAATATTTTTGGTACAGCGACTATGTATTCCTTTCACCTTCTTTTGATGATTTCTAGCATCATTCAATTTCACTGCTATTCATAAGGCTTTCCCTGGCTAATTTTTTAGTGGAAGTAGATTGCTAGGTCCATCTTCTTCATCTGTCTTAGTCTGGAAACTCCACTGAAAACTGTCCACTATAGGTGATCCTGCAGGTATCTAAAACACCAGTGACATAGCTTCCAGCATTACAGCAACATGCAAGCCACCATAGTATGAGAAACTGACTTATTAAATCTGTAAGCTAAGCAAATATTCCAAGAAGCTGGATAATACAAAGAAGAACACCGCATCAGAGTTGGAGGAAGATAATTAGCAATCTGCCATATGCAGATGATACAATCTTGCTTGCTGAAAGTGAAGAGGACTTGAAGCACTTATTGATGAAGATCAAAGACCACAGCCTTCAGTATGGATTACACTCCAACAGAAGAAAACAAAAATCCTCATAACTGGACCAATAAGCAACGTCATGATAAACAGAGGAAAGTTGTCAATGATTTCATTTTACTTCAACCCACAATCAATGCCATGGAAGCAGCAGTCAAGAAATAAAACAATGTATTGCATTGGGCAAACCTGCTGCAAAAAAACTTTGAGGACTAAAGTGTGCCTGACCTAAGCTGTGGTATTTTCAATCGCCCCTTAAGTATCCAAAAACTGGACAATGAATAAGGAACACTAAAGAAGAATCGATGTATTTGAATTATGGTGTTGCCAAAGAATACTGATTATGCCATAGGCTGCCAGAAGAACAAACAAATCTGTCTTGGAAGAGTACAGCCAGAATGCTCCTTAGAAGCAAAGGTGGCGAGCCTTTGTCTCAACTACTTTGAACATGTTATCAGAAAAGACCAGTCCCTGGAGCCAGACATCATGCCTGGTAAAGTAGAAAGTCAGCTAAAAAGAGGAAGACACTCAATGAGATAGACTGACACAGTGGCTACAACAATGGGCTCAAGCATAGCAACAACTGTGAGGATGATGCAGGACCAGCCAGTGTCTGTTGTTCTGTTGAATATAGGGTTGCTTCTGTAAAGATTACAGCCTGGGAAATTCTATGGGGCAGTTGTGCCTGTCCTATAGGGTCACAATGAGTCAGAATCGACTCATCCACAATGAGTCGGGCTTTGGTTTCTGTTGTAAACATAGAACTATCTTAGATAGTTCTCAGACAATGGTAGAAAAAAAGAAATCAATAGAATTCTGACTTCACTTGGAGTACGTCTTATGGAAACTATACTTTTATATATAATGAGCCTAAAAAGAACTTTCCAAAACTGAGAAGAGTTTAAACTCAGACTGATAAAGAGTCCAGAATATTAAGTGTTTATTGATTTAACTAAATTGCATATACCAGTTTGGATACATTATTTCTCTTTTTTAAAACTAAACTCTTGGTAACATGGTGAAGCCTGATAGGGGATGATAAAAACCAAAAAACCAAACCCAGTGCCACTGAGTTGATTACAACTCATGGCAACCCTATAGGACACAGTAGAACTGCCCATAGAGTTTCCAAGGAGTGCCTGGCAGATTCAAACTGCCGACCTTTGGTTAGCAGCCATAGCACTTAACCACTACACCACCAGGGTTTCCAGGGGATAAGTGAGAAATCGTCATGGAACGAATGCTGCCAAAAACTAAGAAAACTCAAATGCCCAACAGATGTCATCAACTCCACACCTGAAGGGACGTGACAGGCAGAGGTTGCAGAGGTTGTGGTGATGTCACCTTCTCATGAAGTTTTAGTTTCTCTGACCATGAACAAAAGAATATCTCTGAATTGTGTCATGCTGAAATATTTTATTCCAGAGGGCCAATATGATAGTCTTTCCATTTAAGAATAATGTCATGACTCTAAAAACACTCTGTCTTCTTGCTAGAATGTCATCCACTCCTTTATTTTCATAAAGGGGCTCTTCTTTTTCACTGTACGTAAATATGAGTGGTGTTACTTCTCACAGTATTCACTGCATTGTATTAAAACAGTAACTTGCATCTATCCCCATGCTAGACCTTCAGGAAACCAACGATCACCTATTTTTTGCTTCTGTATTTTCAGTGCTATCTCAGGGTTTTGGTAAATATAGATAAATTGGTATATTCTAAATTAATAAATAAAAGGAAGTTTTATTAAAATACTTAAATATGCTAGTTCTTGAGTATCTAGAAATGTGTCCTTTGCTTAAGAAAATTAAAATTTAAAGAACCAAAGACCACAGAGGGCTAGATTTCTTAGTTTCAAATGAGCTCTTACATCTCAACAATAAGACAAATAATTTAATAGGAAAAAAAATGGACAAGGTAGAAAATTATAGAGTTGTCTAAAAACAAAATATGTTTAATAATCATAAACATTTGTAGCATATTTATTATGTTTTAGGAACTATTACAAATGACTTACATATATTTACCTACTTAATCCTCCCAACAATACCAAGTAGTAGGTAATTCTAGGCCATCCCATTTTACATGAAATGTAAAAAGCATAAAAGTGAGACACAGAAAAGTAACTTGGATATGGTCATACTGCTA
The DNA here is from genome assembly GCF_024166365.1 of Elephas maximus indicus. Lineage (NCBI taxonomy): Eukaryota > Metazoa > Chordata > Mammalia > Proboscidea > Elephantidae > Elephas > Elephas maximus. The sequence continues at coordinate 121,580,324 of NC_064822.1, forward strand.
TTAAATAGTGGAATTGGGATTCTAGCATTCTAGCTCCAAAGCCTGAAAGTTTAACGATTACTCCACACTGTTTTAAAAACAATAAATACATGAAAAGTTGGTCCACATTGCTTGCAATTAAAGAAAGTCAAATTAAATAAGAATGGGTACCACATTTCAACTACACTAACAAAGATTTTTTTTAAAAACAATAATACCCCGTTATTTCCTTTGGGGAAACAGGTACTGTATACACTGTGAGTGGGGTTGTAAATTGGAAGGCAATTCAGCAATATCTATCAAATGCATGTCTTCATGTATGCGAAGCAATATAAACAAGGGAGTTCAACACAGAAGTTTTCGTAAAAGTGAAAAACTGGAAACCATCTAAATCCTCAAAGAAAAGGTTCTGGGTATATACATGGTAATATCTCCATACAATGGCATAATACGCAGCTATTACACAATACCAAATTAGATTTATACATATTGACATGGAAAGCTGTCCTCAATATGATTTCGAATGAAAAAGAAAAAAAACTGCTGAAAAGAATATATTTCTTAAACTTATAATAATAATGATATATATGTTAATATATTAAATATGCTTATAAATCTCTGAAAGGATATGCTTTAAAATGTTTATGTCTAGAGAATGGGATTGGGGTGATGAGGACAGGTAGATTTGGGGCACTTTCACTTTCTAAAATGTATCCGAAATTATTTTAATGAGCATGTATCACTGTAATATCAAAAATAAGATAATGATATGAGCCTCTTACCTGCATTTGTAAATAATAAAGTAATATATATAATGACCAGCACACACTGCCCCAAATAAACACCACTGCATCCCCCATGTGTAAGTGAGACCCAGATCCAAGCCGTCCATCTCCATTCAGAAGACAGAATCTGGTTTCCAGTGTCTATTTTGGCCACATTTAGATTTGTGACAGAATTTCTCCTGGCAAACAAACTCTGATGGTACCAGTCTTACAAACAGCTCCTCAGGGCTTTTCCTCTCCTTACTCAGTGTGGCAATTTCACAAGACCACATTAGAGTATAAGTTTCTGAAATTGCTGTTAGCTTCCAGAGAGTGGGGGCTCAGGTGGCCTTTTTCTTCCTTGTCTCCTGGTTCTGTGCCTTAATGGAGTATTTGGCTCCCCTGGAGGACCATTACAGACCCACCATCTCTTTCTTAGGAACTTAAATTGATTGACCACATGTCATCAGACTCAACCCATACCATGTTTTGACATTATTATCATTAGAATTTAGTGTCTGCAACGACGACACGAATGATATTTACTATTCCAGCAAAAAGGTCCCCTACCCCCAACATTTTACCTAGCCAAACCTCATGATTTCTGTAGTAAAAGGACTTTCCTTCAACAAAGGAAAGTCAGAAGGGGTAGAATATGGGCCACATACAAAAGAAAAGTTTTCACGTCTAAAGTAAACATAAGAATGTTTTGATATCCTTTGCTTTTATTTCCTAGATTTACATTGCTAAGAAGTTTCAGTAGCAATGTATGTAGAAGCTACTGAAAGGGTAGCAATAAAACACAATTTGTAGACACACCAAGAGGTTAAAAGCAGGCACTGAAAATACAGAAGTTCCTTATTTCAATATGTGTGCTCTTGTGTGTTAATCAAGAACCTTGAAGATGAACCCATCCCTATTTTGTCAAGGTGTAGTGTGAATACATATATAATTTACCTTCCAAAACAGAAAACATCAGAGTGAAGGAGATTCCTATCAGTAATGATTACAGCACAACAGGTATAAACCGGGACTTCACCAGGGAAACCAGAAATATAAAGTCATCTTAATAAAAAAAACAGCATAGCCTGGTGAACTGATCATAGACTTTATTGCTAAGTAGACCTGTGTTTTAATTCCAGTTCCCCAGTTCTAGGGAAAAACACTGAAATGAACCTCAAAGTCCACATTTATCAAATGGACTTAACACTGATGCCTCAAAACTGCGGGCCGCATTGTATTAAGATAACACTTGTACGGTTTGTAGTCCATTGCAGGTATTCAAAATACTAAGTCACGTTCCTATGATAGTAGCACGGTACAAAGAATAAAATTTTGTTGTTGGCTGATCTCTCCGCATTTAAAGTTCATAACGTCAGCAAGTTAAGTTATAATCATATTTTTTAGCAGGAGTGCTTTTGCCAGAAGAAAATGGAGCAAATATTCAAAATACTAAAAAAAAAAATAAAGGAAAGCAAGCCAAGATTTTATATCCTGAGAAACTGATTTGCAAGTATAACGGGAATAAATAAACTGTAATCAACATTTAAGAATTCACTGAACATTGTTCCCAGGGGAACCTCCTGAGGAATACTTAGAGAGGAAACTTTAGGCAGCCGAACGATGAGACAGACGTTGATACAGAGACTTGTGGTGAGCATTAAACAGTCACTTGTAGAACTACAACTAGAAGAGGTTAAAAGGCACAGCACAGTGTATAGCAGCTATACGCACAAAGAGTGCATTATGTTGGTGGTAGTATTGCTATCTTCAGACTAATTCGATTTCAGGGTGGTATTTTGTGTGTGACATTCAGTTGATTCTTACAGCAATCCTGTAGGGCAGAATAGAACAGTCAAATAGGGTTTGTTACGCTGTTACCTTTACAGCATCCAGGCTGTATTTCCTCCAAGACAGATTTGTCATTCTCCTGGCAGTCCATGGTATATTCACGAAATGGACTAACGCAGCGGCTGCAACAAACAGCTCACACATAGCAATGATTGTGAAGATGGCACAAGATCGGGTAGCATTTAGTTCTCTTGTACACAGGGTCACCTGAGTCAAAACCAACTCAACAGCACCAAATATGAGGAACTCCAGTGACTAGTCCCTCCTGATAACCTGTCCAAAGTACATGAGACGAAGTCTCACCACCCTTGCTTCTGGCAGTCATTGGTATATTCTACACCCACACCATAACTCAAAGGCATCAATTCTTCTTCGGTCTTCCTTATTCATTGTTCAGCTTTTGAATGCATACGGGGTGATTGAAAACACCATGGCTTGGATTAGGCACACCTTAGTCCTCAAAGTGACATCTTTGCTGTTTAGCACTTTAAAGAGGTCTTTTGCAGCACATTTGCCCAATGCATTACGTTATTTGATTTCTTGACTCCTGCTTCCACGGCACTGACTGTGGGTCCAAGAAAAATAAAACCCTTAACTATTCAATATTTTCTGTGTTTATCATGGTGCTGTTTATTGGTTCAGTTTTGAGGATTTTTGTTTTCTTTATATTGAGGTGTAATCCTTACCAAAGGTTGTAATCTTTTGCCTTCATCAGTAAGTGCTTCAAGTCTTCTTCAAGTCTTCAAGCAAAGTTTCTATTACCTGCAAATCGCAGGTTGTTAGAGTTTTCCACTAATTCTGATGCTGTATTCTTTTTCCTATAGTTCAGTTTCTTGGATTATTTGCTCAGCATATAGATTGAATAAGTATGGTGAAAGGATAAAACCCTGATGCACACCTTTCCTAATTTTAAGAAACACAGTATCTCCTTGTACTGTTCTTGTTCTGTTTGGTCTCTTGGTTTACGTACAGGTTCCACATGAGCACAATTAAATGTTAGGGAATTCCCATTCTTTGCAATGTTATCCATAATTTGTTATAATCCACACAGTTGAATGCCTTTGCATAGTCAATAAAACACAGGTAAACATCTTTCTGGTATTCTCTACTTTCAGCCAAGATCCATCTGACATAAGCAATGATGGTATCCCTTGTTCCACGTCCTCTTCTAAATCCAGCTTGAATTTCTGGGAGTCCTCTGTTAAAGTACTGCTGCAACCACTTTTGAATGATTTTCAGGAAAATTTTACTTACATGTGATATTAATGATATTGTTTGATAATTTATGCACTTATTAGATCACCTTTCTTTGGAATGGACACAACTATGGATGTCTTCCCGTCAGTTGGCCAGGTAGCTGTCTTACAAATTTCTTGACATAGATACATAAGTGCTTCCAGCATTGCATTCCTTTGTTTAAATACCTCAATTGTATTGCACCAATTCCTGGAGCCTTGTTTTTTGCCAATGCTTTCAACACAGCTTGGACTTCAATATCATTGGTTCTTAATCATATGCTATCTCCTGAAATGGTTGAACATTGACCAATTCTTTTTGGTACAGTGACTGTGTAGTCCTTCCTTCTTCTTTTGATGCTGCCTGCATTGTTCATTATTTTGCCCACAGAATCCTTCAATAATGCAGCTTGAGGCTTGAATTTTTTCTTCAGTTTTTTCAGCTTGAAAAATGCTGAGCATGTTCTTCCGTTTTCGTTTTCTAACTCCAGGTCTTTGCACATTTCATAATAATACATTGTCTTTTCGAGCCATCTTTTGAAATTTTCTGCTCATCTCTTTTACTTCATCATTTCTTCTGTTCAGTTTAGCTACCGTATATTCAAGAGAAAATGTCAGAGTCTCTTTTGACATCCATTTTTGTCTTTTCTTTCTTTCCTGTCTTTTCAATAACCTTTTGCTTTCTTCATGTATGATATCCTTGATGTCATCCATAACTCACCTGGTCTTTGGTCATTAGCATTCAATGAGTCAAATCTATTCATGAGATAGTCTCTAAATTCAGGTGGGATATACTCAAGGCCATACTTTGGCTCTTGTGGGATTTTTAATTTTCTTCAGCTTCAACTTGAACTTGCATATGTGCAATTGATGATCTGTTCCACACTCAGTCCTTGGCCTTGCTTTGACTGATGATATTGAGCTTCTCCATTGTGTTTCTCCACAGATGTAGTCAGTTTGATTTCCGTGTATTCCATCCGGCAAGGTTCACGTGTGTAGCTACCATTTATTTTGTTGAAAAAAAAAAAGGTATTTGGAATAAATGTCATTATTCATATTCATTATTATGATAAATTCTATCATGAAATCTCTGACATTATTACCGAAGACCATATTTTCCAACTACCAATTCTTCATTGTTTCCAACTTTCACATTCCAATCACCAATAATTATCAGTGCAGCTTGATTGCATGTTCGATCAATTTCAGACTGCAGAAGTTGGTAAATATTTTCAGTTTCTTCATCTTTGATATTAGTGGTTGGTGCATAAATTTGAATAATGGTCAGCTGATTTCCTTGTAGGCATATGGGTATTATCCTATCATTGATGGCATTGTACTTAAGGACAGATCTTGAAATGTTCTTTTGATGATGAATGTAACAGCATTCTTTTTCAATTTACCATTCCTGGCATAGTAGACCATATGATTATTTGATTCAGAATGTCCAATATCGGTCCATTTCATCTCACTAGTGCCTAGTGTATCAATCTTTATGTGTTTCATTTCATTTTTGATGACTTCCAATTTTCCTAGATTCACAGTTCATATATTCAACATTCCGATTATTATTGGATGTTTGCAGCTGTTTTATCTCATTTTGAGTCACACCATACCAGCAAATAAAGGTCCTGAAAACTTTACTCCATCCATGTTATTAAGGCCAACTCTACTTTGAGGCTGCCCAACTCCTCCCCAGTCGTATTTTCAGTGTCTTCTAACCTGAAGGAATCATCTTCCAACACTGTATCAGACATTGCTCCCCTGCTATCTATAAGGTTTTCACTGGACAGTGTTTTTAGAAATTGATCGCCAGGTCCTTCTTCATTGTCTTAGTCTGGAAGCTCTGCTGAAACCTGTCCACCATGGGTGACACTGCTGGTACTTGAAATATCTGTGGCATAGCTTTCAGATTCATAGCAACAAGCAAGCCGCCATAGTATAAAAAACCGACAGATGAGTGGTGGCCCTAAATATAGGAAATGCAATTAATTAAAAGCAATCAAATATGATTGGATCTATAGACATGATAAACTGAATTCAAAGAGAATAGGATAAATAGAAGTAATTCATTCTCTTGAAAACTGATAAAAAGAATCAAGCATTCATCCTTTCTTTCTCATATGAACTTTACTACTGAATAACCAAAGAATAGATAAAGGGAAGTTCCATGCCATAAAAGCTTTCTATATACTAAATGAAAATAGAAATTTTAGAAATTAGAATTTCTCCATTTTGCAATCTCCAATAGCCCAGTTTCTTCAATTAAAAAAAAAAAAAATTGTAAAGAAAAGAAAAAAATGGAGGCATTTAAAAATGGGCAAGACTATAAATTATAATGTTCACAGATGCACTCCTGGGTTCTAAAGCTATTAAGAAATCCAAAGAAGTCATTATTATACAGTTGAAATAGAGGTTAGTTTTGGGGAATAAAATGGGTTATGATTGGGATGGGGAATATAGAAGGGTTTCTGGGGTGAAAGTTCTATTTCTTAACCTGTGTTGTAGTCATAAATGTATAAAAACCCACATTATAATCTCTACGTTTTGGTGAGGTTTTCTGTATCTATATTTCATCTTATAATATAAATAAATAAATAACCTATGTCTGGGTCCCAATACCAGAGATTCAGATTTCATTGATGGGGAAGAGACAGAGTATTGGAAGTTTTGTTAAATCCCCACTATTAATTTTAACATAGAAACACATTTTTTTTTTCCTCTCTCTCTCTGCTTCTACAGTCTATTGGAAAAAGAACAGTGACATCCCTGAGCCTGTGGAACTTACAGTCTAGGCCAAATCAGAAAGAATATTTTATGCCATGTTAAGGTTTTGAGAGTTATAGTAAAGTTATCTTAGGTTTGTAGAACAGCTATTCTAGTGTCACCAAGTCTTTCTGCAACAGCAATTTAACACCCAGTATTTCCCCAAAGTTGACTCCAATATTTACAGTCTCGTGAAGGTAAAGCCAAGTTCATTTTTTTCTTTTTTCCTATTTTCAAATTTTCTATGCTTAAAAAAATTTAATGTATCATAATATTTGTAAAAACATTGAATTTAAATTACATAACATAATATAAAACATAAACTTTTATCTATAATATAGTAGAACTTATATTCTCTACTATAACCCCGTTCTTAAACTTACTCTCACAAGACCAAGTGGTCCTATCTCTTTGAAGTCTTCTAGACTCCCTTCATCATTAATGTTTTTGTCCTTATCTATTTTTTTTTTCTCCTCCACCCTGATTGAAACATAAAATCTTCAGTACTCTATTACCCAGGGTCTGCTAGGTTGTATATTTTGTAAATAATCTAGGCCTCTTGGTTCTCTTTTTTCTTGCTGTTTTTGTTCTTATTTATTGGACTTTCCTTGTTTATTTAGAACTTCCTCCAGAGGATAGGTTGGAAAGGGAAATTAGTTGGCATTCAAATCAAACTGTTCTGCACTTATTAACAATTTCTAATGAAAAAGATCTGTGAGAAGAAAGAGTAGTTCAAAATTTTCCCATTTCAGGCCATAAATAACCAGATCCTCTCTGTTGAAACTGATGAAAATATTCTACCATTAAGAGAGCCTTGATTTTTAGTTTTCTTAACGGATGTATTAAGTTTGCAACATTATAAATGTTTTCAAAGCAGTGGTAGCTGTTAAATGTGCTATGAAATCCAGGCACTTGGTTTGGCACGCTGGTCAAACCAACCTATTCTTTGCCATTATACATAAATGAGACTTAACAGTAGTTCCTCAACCTAAATATCTTTATAATGTTTACTGTTATTTTTTTATTCCAATCATAATAAAACCATGACCCAAACAGTCTACTTCAGCATTAAATGTCATTTAATCTGTTAGTTCTTATAAATTATTGTCTGCCTTACAATAGATTTTGGTCTATGGTTTAAATCTGCTATTTAATTCTCTGCCTCTGAATTAACTGGGATGCTTATTAAAAGAAAATAGATCCCTGTGTCCCACTCCTGATGTTTTGAATAAGAACCTTTGAACACAAATGGGAATCTATCTTATTTCTCAAAAACATTTAATTAAAATTTTAGTTCTAGTCAACCAAAGTAAATTCATAATAATATTTGCAAATGGGCATGTTTACAATGCTCTTATGAATTTCTACCCTGAAAAAGAGAACAAAAATCATAAAAATGCTATATAGCAGGAAGTAGGGTTCCAAGAATGCAATGACCCCGTTACTGAGTAAGAAAAGACATTCCTGGTGGCCCTCAAGAAGAGCCAAGAAAACCTTCACCAGAGAAAAGGAAGGACAGAAAATCTAGGTATACAATCTATTGTACCAAATATGCTGACTGCTCTTTGAGAGAGAAAATGGAGGGTCCCAGTAACAAAGTATTAGAAAAATGACACTTAAAAATATTAAAATATTTTCATAAAATTTGATTAATGGCATTTTGTTTACTGTCTTTGTTTAAATAGTAGTTTGAAATGTTTCAGTATCTCCAAAAAGTATAGCATCATAATTTCAGTTCTACACAACGAAAGTAAATTAAAAACATAATATTTTAGACATATTATTTGACTGTCATATTATTTCCATTATAATACCCACACCCATTGCTGTCAAGTTGACTCCAACTCACAGTGACCCTATAGGACAGAGTAGAACTGCCCCAAAGTGTTTCCAAGGAGCGCCTGGTGGATTCGAACTACTGACCTTTTGGTTAGCAGCCCAACTCTTAACTACTACACCACCAAGGTTTCCTTCATTTTAATAGCAACCTTTTATTAATAGTTTCAGATATACTATCAGCAAATTGCATTCCCTAACACATTGCTGTTGTGTGCTGTCAAGTCAATTCCAACTCATAGAGACCCTATATGACAGAGTAGAACTGCCCCATAGGGTTTCATAGGCTGTAATCTTAAAGGAACAGATCTCCAGATCTTTTCTCCTGCAGAGCAGCTGGTGGGTCAACCTGCTGACCTTTTGGTTAGCTTTAACCACAGCTCCATATATGAAAAGGCTGATTTCACATAACCCATTAGTTGCTCTTTTTCAGCACAGGATGTGTTATCCACTGTTATCAGTTTTAAGCACATTCCATGTAGTAAGTCATTTTTTTATTTCTATTGTGTATCCATTTTTCTAGTTACTCTGATCTTTCCCACAGTGTGGGTAGGGAAAATAAGAAATGGAAGGGAAAAATAGGGTTAGTCAATTTAGCTAATCAATAACTCTGATGATAGCTAAAAGTTTCAGGATAAATTAGATTTGTCATTTTATTTATTTTTTCATTTATTCACAGAAACCTAATTTCCAGAAGAAATATGTTTATTTGTTGGCACTGACCCAAAATTTAAACAAAAATCCCTTTTTCATTTATTAACTGAAAATAGTCATTCAGCAAAACTTCTTCATAATTCATGGTCCAGAGGAGATCTGTGCAAGATCTAACCCTTATACAAAGAAGTCGATTACAATGAAAAACATATACAACAAAACAATGAATTTCATTTACTCATTTCTTTCTGTTGCAAGAATATATTTCATACCCCACACTATACTTATCCACTATTTACTAAAATAATTTTCTAAACACCTAAGAAAATGATCTTAGTCCCAACATTTCTGTACAATGTTTAAAAAGAAATGGAAGTTGTGTAATTTTTACATAGATAAATCTGTGTTATGTACCTGAAGTCACTGCAGTGTATAAAATACATACTTATTAACCATATTTTTTTAAAACTTTACTAATATACATATAGTGTTTACTAAAATAGTGTTATGGATGGTTAAAATACAGTATATAAAATCAAAATGAATGCACAGTTACATTTAAAACATTTCCAGAAATTCAAAGTGCAGGTTCTTAAAAGGATAATTAGAACTTTGAAAAGAAAAACAGAAATTCAATAATATCTAAAGAAAAAAATCCACCTTGATTGCGGCATGTTAATTTTTTAAACCTGACTTTAAGGACATTGTGTCATCATCCAGGTCCCATTAAATATATTGCAGGTGCTCAGAGATTTGACGATTTAAGATTTAAAGTGTAATGAGTACATAAGCCAAATGAGCCACAGGACTGACTCATTCCCTGGCCATAAGAGAGTTTCCCCCATGGCCAAATTTGCCTTCTGGAATGAAATTCACCTCAACTGAACCTATTTTACAGCACAGGCTTTAGATAAAACTCCTCTTCCTAAGTGTAGAGTCCTAAACAGATTGAGCTACAGTTCTTAAAGCACTCTTGAAACCTACTGACGCGAAGTTATGCCTAACTTCTGACAATTACAGCAGTTATTCGACTGCTGCTTATTATAATATGATCAGTTAATTCCCTTTTGTTTGTGATTACTAAAGATATGTCCCTAATGACTCCATATTAACTTGTCTTCCCTATGCCAAACATTTAGAATAGATCCAACCTACCCATATGCCTCACAGAACAGACAAAATAACAAGCCTTTACTCTTTCTTCCCCAATTTACTTCTTTCTCCTCTCTTTCTGTTCCTTGATCATGTATCTCAGGGACCAAATAGACACTTGCTTATACAGCCACCCTGGATGTGCTTCTTGCCCTCAGTGGCTTTGGCATTTTATCTTACTAATTAATAACATGTGCATCTCTTTAGTTCATCCAAATATATCTTCAGGTAACCAATTCTCTTTCTGCCTCCTCCAGCTTCATCAGTCCTCCAACCCATAAAGGATAGTTAGATAACTATATCTCTATTATTTACATGGATTTAAATTATATTCAGTATAAATTGTTTAATTAACACATTTATTCTACCAAAGAAACAACATAAAATAAGAGCTAAAGATTATAGTTTCCATTAAAGTAGATTAAATAAAGCAGATGAAGCATTCAAAATATATATTTTAAATAGATGTTGGGATCCACTTTTCTCAAATTCAGCAAACGTTTCATGAATTCTATAAAGCTCACTGTTTAATGAAATAGATGCAAAATATAATATGAGCTTTGCAAATTAGTACACAACACAAATTTTACAAATCTGATCTTAATATTTTAACTGCAACAGAATATTTTATAAAACTATAGTCATATTCTTTGAATAGTTCTCTATAATCATATGAAATATGAAACAAAAACAAAGGAATTATTTTTCAAATATTAAAAACGTGGAAAAAATAAATTCATGATGTCTGGTTTACTGCATTGTGAACAATCTTCTGGTTACCGTTGTGTTCCACCATCTCTTACCTCTGTTATTTCTACTTCTATTTGAAAATTAAAACCTGAAGAATGCAATATAGTTTTTGGAGAGAGGCAGTCAATCAGTGATGTAATTCCTCCCAGAATTTATAATAAATTAGGTATATTCTACTAACTCAGTAAAGATTCAGGATAATTACTTACAAATAGATGTATAAAGCATAGTTTCTAAGGGTCATAGCTTTTCATAGAACTACAGACTGTATTTAATTCTCTTTTATAATCAGAAATCAAAAAGTCATAGAAGAACACTTCATTTCAACCTGCACATAATAAACGATGGACACATGAAAGACAGAGTGAGATACTGTCCTCCACATTTTAATCTGAAAAAATGAATCTGCATGCACTCAAATAAACAGTTATTTTATTTAATAATATATAACTAGAAAAAAATAATAATCTAAAAAAGGATCCTGAAGCACAAAAGAAAGAAAATATTACTCTGGAAACTCAAAGGTAAAGAAATGCCAAAGCTATTTGCAGCTGGAAACAAGCAAACGTTTTAGAAAGCATGTGTTCGGTTCAAAAGGAATAAAGAAGTAAAAAACAATACAAAAGACAGTTTCAATAAAACAGGATCAGAATGAACAAGGAAAAAAAAAAAACTAAAATGAGGACAAAGACAAAATTCCACTACCTAAAATAAGAAAGAATTACAAAAATTAATAAAATGAATTAAAATAATTATTAAAATATGCATTGAAGAGAAATAAGATAAAAAATGATACTACAGAAAAACCAAATCATAGACGTTGAAAAATACTTGAAAAAATATCAGGCTGCACAAAAAGAAAGAGAGAGAGGGAAAGAGGGAGGGAGGAAAGAAGGAAGGAAGGAAAGGAAGAATGAAGATGACTGGCATCGAGAACAAAAAATAAATAAAATAATGAGTCTATGAATTAGAGATATACCTAGGGTTGCCAGATAAAATACAGGATGGGCATCCTGCGTATTTACTTATTTTTGGCTTAATCTGGCAATTCTAGTTGTACCAAAAGATGAAACCAAAATAGGAGAAGCAATAATTAAGACAGAATAAATTTGTGGAAACAGTGACTATATAGAATGGAAAGAAAAAAAAAAATAGAAAGGCTTATTATATTCCAAGAAAAAAAATCATAGAAAAATACATATCCTACAAATAAAGAAAGGCAAGGAGGGGGAGAAAGAGGTAGATGATGAAGAGAAGAGTGCAAAATAATATAAAAACCTATTTGCAATAGCAAAACCCAAAGAGAAGGTTAAATAATCAGGCTAAATACATTATAAGAAATGTACAAAACCTATGTGAACAATACTTTACCACATCCCTGAAAAAAATAAAAGTAGGCGTAAGCTAATGGAAAGACATTTCCTATACCAATAGCCTCCTGCTCATAACTGATTAACCTAGAGTTGCACTGTTCACTGTGGTAACCACTAGTCACATGTGGCTATTTAAATTTAGATTAATAAAGCTATATAAAAATTTCAAATTTATTTCTTCAGTTACACTTGCCACATTTCCAATGTTTGGTAACCCATGTGGTCAGTGGCTACTACACTGAGTCATCACAAAAAGTTCTACCTCTACTAATAAAAGTCCCTGGGTGACTCAAATGGCTAAGAGCTTGACTACTAACCAAATGGTTGATGGTTCAAACCCACCCAGAGGTGCCTGAGAAGAAAGGCCTGGCAATCTGCTTCTGAAAGATCACAGCCTTGAAAACCCTAGAGAGTGCAATTCTACTCTGCACACATGTGGTCACCATGATTTTGAGGTGACTTGACAGCAAGTAATTTGGTTTTGTTTGTTCTGTTGATGGAGGTAAACACACAACAGTAAACTGAGCCAATCATATTCTCTCTCATTGGAGTCTGAAATTTGAATGAAGAACTTATGTGGAACAGGAAGGGGTTTGGGCCAAGTCCCATTGTTATTAACACATAAGAAAGAATGCCACAAACTCTTGCTGTGGGTGTGAGAAGATGTCCTGGGTGACTGGCCTTCCAAAGCATTGGTGTTGAGCAACTTCCTAGATTCTGCAATATACGGTAATAAGAAGGCAAAAGGAGCTTGACTAAAGTTGCAAAGGTTTTCTTCCAATTAGTCGCTTTTCTTTTGTTTATGGTGTTTTTCAACTGACAAAAGTTTTAATCTTTTTTATTAAGTAAATTTGCCCGGTATTTTATCACTTCTGAGATTAATAGCATGCTTAGGAAGGCCTATCTGTTCCCCTAGTTATAAAATTTCTTCTAGGACTTTAATAGGCTCATATTGTTTGTGTCTGTCTTATTTCTATAGGATTAATTCCCTGAAGTGGGCTTGCTGAGAGTGTGTATTTACATTATTGTTTTAGCAATACAAACAATGGTAAATAATTTAAGCTATGCTAAAAGCTATAAAGTGACAATTAAGTTCCCTGCCACCTCCAGCCCACAGTCCTGCAGTTCCCTTCCCTAGAGCAAACACATTCATCAGTTTTGTGTGGTATATTTCCAGAGATAATTTTCTCCTTTTTTGGTGCTGTTTAAGTTTAAATTTCTAATCAAGCTCTAATTTATTTTTATTTGGTTTGAGGCAGAATTCCATCTTTTTCTTTTTTTTTCCTTGCAAATAGTCGATTACACCGATATCATTTATTTATAGGATTGTCCATTCTTTCCCTATGGATTTTTAAATGACAACATTTCCATACTCTAACTCCCTATTTATACCTATTACGTGTTGTCCATTCTGTTAGCTCTATGAGGAATACAAAGAAAAATAATATATTTTTTTAATCTTATATAGTCTAATCATCTCCATATTTAAAAGTATATGGCCTGTGTACTGCCATTCCAGCACTCTTAACCCTCCTTACCCTGCTATATTTTTCTTTTGTACCCCTCACCTTCTTGTATCCTATAAGATTCACTTAATTATTATATATATTGTTTATTGCTTACTTTCTCACACTAGAATTAAAGTACTATGAATTTTTGTCGATTTTGTTGACTGATAAGTCCCAGTCCCTTAAAGCAGCTCCTAGCACTCAGTGGGCACCAACAAATATTTATTGGAAGAAGAAATAAATGAATATTTCTAAAAATGGTTAATCATGAAATGTCTTATTCAAAAATGCCTCCCTATAACATTGACTTCCACCATATTTAACTGTGTTATACAACTATAGCAGTGGTTATCAACCAGGGGTGATTTTGTACCCCTCCCAGGGGACATTTGACAATGTCTGAAGACATTTATAGTTGTTGCAACTGGAGAAGGGGTGAGCTATTAGAATCTAAGTGTTGAGACCACGGATGCTGCTACAGATCGTCTAATGCACAGGACAGTTCCTACACTAAAGAGTCAGCCCAAAATGTCAACAGTGCCAAGAATTAGAAGTTCCGAACTACAGACTCCTCTACTCTGTGTTCTTATTCTTCTTTCCATCAACTTGTAAATACGTTTCTCTCTCCCCCTTGCCAAAGGCTTTCTCTCAGCTCTTCTCTTCTTTTCTTGCTTGTTTGTACCTCAGGCTGGCCTGTGTTACGGTGACTTTTGACTAGTGCTCCTGAGTGGATGCAGGCCTTTTAAAAAGTTGCTGAATTTTAATCTCCCGTGAGATGTCTTACTTAATTTTCTGTTTTGTATACAGCCCCAAAGGTGAAGATATCCCAGCTCTACCTCTGACAGGGCTATCTGAAATTAGCATGGTTACGTAACCTTTTTTATTCAATTTCTCAGTTCAAAATCAAGTGTTACTTAATGATGTTTCAATAGTTTCCATTTGTTTTAGGCATCAGAGACTACAGATCTATCTCACAGATCCCTTCAAAGTTTGATCTCTGATGTAACCACTCAGAGCACTAAATCTGAGGTCCCATTTGATTTCAAACAGCCTAAATTTGAAAGTGGTTCCTTTCAAACACCAGTTTACCAGGGCTAATAATTTGGGCAGCTGGATCATGAGTAAAAACTGTCAGCTAGATTCACCCAGTACATTTGCTCTATAATACCTGAAGGACTACCATTAATTCATATTCTACACACACACAAAAAAAATTAATTGGTAATTACACTCTATATATTAAGTACTAAATAATTCATATGTGAGTCCAATAAAATAAAACCCATCCCTCATGACAGATTTATTCAGGACTATCTTATTCAACATGGTATCTTCAGTGCCTTGTGTG
This sequence comes from Elephas maximus indicus, assembly GCF_024166365.1. NCBI lineage: Eukaryota > Metazoa > Chordata > Mammalia > Proboscidea > Elephantidae > Elephas > Elephas maximus. The sequence continues at coordinate 121,595,540 of NC_064822.1, forward strand.
CCATTATCATATAAGTATAGAGTTAATGTTGAGGAGGAGGTAAGAATGCATGACATTAATGACTAATCTTTCCTTACTTGTACACGTGTAAAATCCTTAATTTTAATATAACTTATAAATTTCATTTCTTCTTCCTTTTCTGGTCATTAGTAAAAGCTAATTGGCATGATCTTCTGAGAAAGATTCTGAGTCTGTATCCAGGCTTCCTGGGGAGAAAATGGCAGTGCAATTAATGATATCTGGCATGAGTATAACAGTGGGAAGTGGCAGCATAAGTGATATGCAGCTGGCACCTTTGTCTTAACCCTTGTTCAGAAAAACTAGAGATTATTCTCTCCTGATTCTACATAGGGTACTCACTCACTTATGCCATATTGCATCTGTGACAACACTATATTACGTGCCAATTCACATCAGTCCAAACAAGACTTGTCACCTACTTATATTGGAGCCATCTGTTTCCATTTCTATATGTGCAAAGTAAATCAAGTTGAATCCACCTTGGGATCATTTGTGTGTATGTGCACACGTGTACTTGTGTGAGTGCACATGAGCATGCATGCATGTATGGGCCAGAGTGAGGTAGAAATGAGGGAAGGGGACGTTGCTGAGTTTTCTTAACACAACTGGACTACTTGATAATGGTTGATGAGCATGAATGTTTTAATTTGAGCTAAAGAAAAAAGAAAAGAATTTTGTGCTTGAAGGTAGCCAAAAAGGAGTCTGGAGAGAGATACGAAATTAAGACGGCAAAGCTCTTTTGTTTGCTTTTGAGATGTTGTGAATGAAAATGCTGTATTTTTTCCTGTTACTGCATACCAAATTACCAGAAATCTAGTGGCTTAATTACCTCACAGAATTTGTAGGTCAGAAGTCTAGGCACAGCTTATGTGGGTTCTGCACTCAGGGTCTCCCAAGGGCGAAGGCCAAGGTCTCAACTGAAGCTCAGAATCCTCTCTAAACTCACGTGGTTGTTGGCAGAATCCATTTCCTTTCATCTGCAGGACTCATGGAGCCTTGCTTTTTCAAGACCAGCAGGGGAAAGAGTCTCTGACTTCTAGACCTTCTTTTAAGTGGCTCATCTGATTAGCTAAGGCCAATTCAGAGTAATCTCCCTTTTGAATAACTCAAAATTAACCAATTTGGGACCTTAATTACATCCGCAAAATTTCCTTCACCTTTTCCATATAACATAACCTAATTATTGGAGTAATTACCACATCATATTATCATATTCACAAGACCTATACACACTCAAAGGAAAGGAGTTATATAAAGGTGTGTACACTGGGGCAGGGAATCTTGGAACCATCTTAAAATTCTGACTACCACAGCTGGGTTACAGCAGAAGTTAAAGGAGCTGTTTCTATACACAGTATTGTTTTTGAGGTCTAAGAGACAAAACACACACACACACACACACACAGAGCTAGTGAACAGTCTTCTTTTACTAAATCTAACACAGACCCCTGGAAAGCTATGGCATGCTCAAGTCTCAGGGTAGCCACAAGAGAAGAATTCTCTGTGAGCAGGGCCACTCACTCACATGGCTCATGGCAGGCCAGCATTCCCTCTGTGGGAACCAACCATAGTGCCATCATGAAGTTTTCCAGGGATGGCCAGGGATGCAGAATCTACCTGAACTTAATTTCAAGTACCTGTGAAGTACAGCATTTACCAGAGAGAACTTTTTCAGGTTGAAGAAGAAGTTTCGGAAGCTATAACAGCAGTAGGTGTGAGCTATCAAAATGCGTCTTTTAATATAGATTTGACTTCCTTTTTGCATATAAATGAATTACTTAAAATAGCTCAATTTTTATTCATTAAATTACAGATTACATTAATATGATTTTTATGTTTTAGTCATATCTCTTCTGATTAGTCACATTAACAAACCAACACACAATAATAAGCAAACAACACTGGGCAATAATGAAATGCTAGAGGTTTGTTCTACACTAAAAAAGACATGCTTTTCCAAAGCCTACTTCTGAGATGCTGCAGCCAGTAGAATTTAATCTAATTTTCTGTGGTTTAAATAAAAGAAAATAACATAGAGCTTGAGAACTACAAGAAGAGTGTCCCTTATTACAAAGAATAATTTTATTCTATGGCTGTTCACTGAATTCTACTAGTAAATGTCCCCCTGGCAGTAAAAGCACTATTTTCACTTTCAGCTTCACCAGGATTCAGTGTTAAACTGCCTCATGCCCTACTGCACTTAGGATTACTCTCACTTCTGGATGGTTCTGGAGCATACTGGAGATAATCACTACTTAAAATTGGCCTGTTAAGTAGCAAGACAAAGTATATAACTCTAATCTATTCTCAAAAACTAAAACCTTTCTAATTTCCTCTTATCATTCTCCTCCCTTATAAACAGGAATTCTCTTTGGAAAACACACTTGAGCTGTCTGAAAGGGAACTGCCTTGTTAGCATAATTATGACATCAAATACAATAGAGTATTTTTATGAACAGAGTTAAATATTGAATTTATCAGCAAAAAGTAATACATGACGACTGTTAATATAACAGCTGCAAACTCTGGACACCTCTACTGACTGTCTGCTTTCTTGTGATGGGATTCTAAAACCAAAATATCACTAGATAATCGCTTCCCTGGTAAGGATTTGTACTGTGGCCATAGTATATGTAGAGACATTTGTTACCTTGACTTATGTTTTCGGTTATCTGTGAGGTAAGAGATTACCAGAGTTCTTTAGCCGAAAACAGGTAACTCTCAGGCAATGGCCTAAAAATTGTAAAAATATGTAGATGAAGCCATGTATTGGCCAGCGTATCCAGTGCTAAGATAACTGCCCGAAGCTGGCCAACTGTGTTGGCCCAAGAGCCCCATCCTTTATTGGGGTCATCCTAGTTAAGGCATGGAAAGCAGCAACATTCCACTGAGCTCCATCATACATAATGGTGGTGATGTTCTTTATAAAGTATACAAACTCCCACTGTTATTCACTCTGTGGATCCCAATGAGCTTCCCAAGTAGCCAAAGGGCCTGGCAGTCACTTGACCTCCTCCAGCACCATGACATCTGGCAACGGACTGAGGACAGGGAGGTCACCCCCTCCTGTAGGTGAGAGGGCACAGGCTTGACTCAATCCTGTAGCCAGGAGCCTCAATATCCATGCCGAGCTTGTGGGCTGCTGCATTTATAACCAAAGGCAATAATAGGCAGCTGGGTACGGAGGGTCCATTATTGATCACATACTGCACTCTCCTGAAAATAGAGACTCTCAAAAACCCTGAGCCTATGACCCTCCATATGTGATTCACAGCCAAGAAGTACAGTTTCTTGCAACGGAATTCCATGGGCAACTAATTGCCATCCTATGTGACCCAGAGATTTCAGGAGTAATGAGAGGACTTTGCTATTGCAAAGCAATCTCTGAAGGCACTTAGGGTAGTGTCCATTGGTTTCAGTTTGGACAGATCCTAGTGCCTTTCTTGGAAAAGGTCCCATTCAAAGTGGGCCAAATTGCAAGTAATGGCATTAGTCAGATTAAGCAAAATTTGTAAATAAGAAATATGTTGCCTCCAGAATCCAAGAAAAACTAAAAGATGCTGAGCCGTATTAATACTTTGGATGCTAAGAGGGTCGGTCAATAACTGTTTCTTGACAGTGCCAGCTAGTGCTTCTTCCTCCAGGATGAAGCTAGTTCATCTCCCTAGCATCAGGGTCTACCATCCCAGTGAAGTTATTTTGTCTATGGTCTGGATAGGGGCCACCAAGCTCCACAGTCACAAGATTAGCCTTTTGGTGTACTGGTAAGTAGCACTAAGCAAAGCCTATGCAAACTGGCTACAGGTTTTGCACTGGGAGAGCAGGTGGGTACCAAATGCTCTTTCCTTTTTTAACCAGTGCCTAGGCCATGGGCTGCCATGGACGTACAACTCAATACCTTTGAGGTCAGGAAAGCATGCGAAACAGCAGGAAGGGAAGCAGTAGCACAGGAAATGGGCAAGGTCACTACCCTTGCCTAAACAACAATGACTACTAGGCAACTGTAGTGCTGTAATTAATTCTCACCTGGGATGACAGAGGCCTTCATCTACACAAATTTCACAAAAGGGCCAATCCCTTCCATCCAGGGGGTCCCCAACCACAGACAATACCTGATTGACTGTCCCAAGCACCCAGTGTTGGTCACCAGCTAGGCAGAGTGATCAGAGAACTCTAGCCTGATCCTTGGTAACCAGGACTCAAGTGCCAATTAGGTAGTGTACTGTGTTGTAATTGCCTTTACAGTGACCACCTTCCAAACCCAGACTGCACCCAAGAACACATTATGCCGAGATACAGTCAATTAACAGCAATTCTTATCTTGGGGATGAGGGCATTCTAGAGTACAAAAAGATAGCAAAAACAACACAGTGTCCCAACAGCCAAAGTACAAGCCTACTAGCAGTGGCAGTTGCCTCCCAGGCAGCCTTGCTATATCACAGAACCAGTTAGCCAAAGAGCAGTTACATAATTAAAACTGAACAGGTGTCCTTGCTTATGCATAAGCCATACTGTTTATGATGCCAATTGTTTAAATTGCCTCCTACTCACTCCATTGATCAGAGAGGAATTCTCACCCTAGGGCTGTGGAATAGCTGAACACATGGCATCCAGCACTGAACATTAATTTATACCCACTGTCTGGGGAGGTAGACACTGCATCCCATGCAAAGCCACATTAGGGGTTTCACTTGGGAAGACAGGGAGCAACCAGGAACTGTGAAGGCAGGCTTTGTAGTATCAAGAGGGTGGGGTGACCCCTGGTTCCCATGGAAGGATGTGATTGGCTTGTTTGACCAATTCCACAGTCTGGCAGGAACTGAAACCCACTTCTCAGGAATAAACAGGAACTGTGCCTGTCTCTGATAAGAGAGTTGTTTGGCTGAGGGACTTTATCCACAGGGACAGAATGAGGAGGTAAACTTGTAGTTAGGCCATTTGAGGCCCTCCCAGTTTCACCAGATTTCAAGACAGTATGTAATACTGGACATCAGTTTTAGGTCTTATACCACATATGTGACACTTTTAAAAATTAAGAACTGAAAAGATAAAATGAAATCCAATCAGTAGTACTTTAGAATTGCTAAGACTTTAGTACCTTAGTGTGGGGGAGGAGGACCCATCATACCCTTTTTCTCCCTAAAACCTATTTCTAAACCCATGTAAGATAAAATCACAATCATAGCTAAATAGTAGATACTTAGTTGTGCTCTGAATCATTGATCCATTCAAGTTTTGTGGAAGGAATTGTGCGACTCATCCCCTAAGTTAAACTATCTCCTGAGAGGCTCTTGTGTCCTTCATGTAAATAGACCTCTTCACGTAAATAGACCTCTTCACTATGGCTTAAGTGAGTCATTCCAAAACATGTCCAAGCAGCTTTCATAACTCAGGCTCAAGCAAAATGTATGCGTTAACAGCATGCCCAGGCACAATGTGTGTCTGTATGTCTGTCTGTATTATACACGCACACACATGGGGACATGGTTTTAGAATAATGATAGTTTTAACATTTGATTCTTTGTCACACTGAAGTTCAATTGACTGAAGGGAATAATGCAAAAACATCCTAAATGATGCCAAATATCAGTACTAATTTAAAGAGGTTACTTATCAGCGGTGCATTAGAAGGTTTTAGCATTGAAAATGTAACTATTAATTATAATGTTACTTGAATATTTGTAATCACTTTAAAATTAACCTTTATATCCTCAGGAGGTTTGTATTTTATAAGTCACTTGGTGTCTTAGAGAAACTAATTAGTCAACAAATGATAAGTGCGGAAAGAACACAAATTAGTTCTTTGTTTACTGCTACATGGTTGTACCATATAATTGTATTGTAATTAAAATGTTTTATATTGCAAAGAGAAAAATATTTAATTCAGGGATAGATAATAATAACAATTTTAAGCTCTCCAAGAAATAAGTTGCCATATTCACTAGGCTCTGACAATGCAGGAAAGGTGAAAAAATGTAATCTATTTTCAAAAGACCCCCCCCTTCCACTATTATTGTTTGAATTTCTAATTAAAGTCCTATTTTCCTGAAAGCCACTAAATATTTTAGAATGCAGAGAACAAGGGCACATAGGCATAGGGAATGGATTTTTTTTGTTTTTGTTGCTGTTCTTTTTTTTTTAAGACACCAAAACATTTTCTGCTATAACATTACATAAAAAGCAATTTTTTCAAATATATGGAGAAAAGGTTTACAGAAAATATGATTACCTGTCAGTTAACCATAGATCATCACAAGTATCACTGTATCATACCATAAATCTCCTTCTAGCTTCCAACGGGTGTTTAGCTTCATAAAAAAGGGGGGGGGGATTTTTTGGAGTCAAAATTTTAGTTATCATTATCCTGCATGAACGGAGACCTTGACTGTCTCTGCTTATCTTTGTTAATTAGCATAATGTCCTTCTCCTCTGCTGTTTAAAGTGCTAGTGACCCAATACATACAAAAACACAGGTCTTTTTATTTATTTATTTTCACAATAGTGATACTAGAAACACTGGTGGCCTAGAGGTTAAGTGCTATGGCGCTAACCAAAGGGTCTGCATTTTGAATCCACCAGGAGCTCCTTGGAAACTCTATAGGGCAGTTCTGTCTTACAGGGTCACTATGAGTTGGAATTGGCTTGACAGCAACTGGGTTTGGTTTATTTTGGCTTTTTATAGTGATACTAGTGACACAGGGTTAACTGTGCCCATGGCTGAACAAAAGAGCTCTTAAAATGATTACCATCTAGAAGTTAGGTAAACGGAAACCACACCCTATCATGAGACAGATAGGGTTAACTGTGCTGGTGGAACAAAAGAGCTTTTAAAAAGATTACCATCTAGAAGTTGGGTAAACAGGGACCCACCCTGTCAACATGAGATAAGATTGGGGCAACCTGTGAATTACTATCTCCTTCTTAGTGTCTTTCTAGTCCCCTCCTCCTCTGCAGGCTCTGTATGCAGGAGGAGCAAAGTGTGACTGCTGTTTGACCTTCCTCAGCCCTCAGAAGATGGTGATGTAGTGCTGAAGATCAAGTGTGCTTGCACTATATCCCATAATAAGTGATGGCAACGGCTGTGGAGAAGACTTCATCTTGAATGTCAGCGAGTTCCCTCTTAGATTCCAGATGCGCATGCAACCTAATTAACATACACTGCTATTCTGAGAAGTACCCTCCCCTTGAAAGAAGCCCAGTAAATATTCATTACTATATTGTCTCCACGGAACCCATATAAGCCCTAGCCTTGCTTCCCTTTTTGAGTCAGTCTTTTGGAGAAGCTTAGATCCCCACTGACTCCATTTGCTTGACTCAAGCAAAATAAAGCTTGCTGAAGATAAAGTTTGTCTTTTGCGTGTATTCTTACTTGGCAAAAGACAAGGACGCTTTCCGTCAGACTGGCAATTGGTAACACTAGGTTTAAGCTGCACCTTCTAGGAATCAAATTTTATCCCTTTATTTGAATAACTTTACACTTCATTTCCAGGATTTGTAATTAATTCTTCATATTCTTTTATTCTTAGTCAACATCTGATTTTTCTTCATAATACCTTATTCTTGTTGTGGATGATATTTCTTCTTTATCTCATGGACCATCTTTGGCAGATTTATTTTTAAGTCATTTTCAGATTGCTCTATTTTTATATATCTGGGGTAGATCCTTCTACTTTTGCTTTGGTGATTACCATTCCTAGTTTTAGTTTTCTTCGTGGGTATAAAATTTGACTTTGTAGATGGATTTTGGGTGGTAGTTCACTGTTTTTGTTGTTTGTTTTCTCTCCAGTGCTCACTCTTTATTGCCTAGCAATTTTGTAGTTTTCTGTACCCAACCCTTCTAGTCACAGAGCTAGCAGAAGTCTGGGCCAGATCCTGACTCAAGCAAGGGCATAACTTGAGTAAGGTAATGACTTGAATAAGGGCAGTGACTTAAGTAAGGGTGTGGCTTGAGACACACACTCTAGTAAGGGTATGACTTAAGATATACCCCAGTCTAACCCCCCTTCATAGAGGTTTCAGGATTTTAAAACACTTAAAATGGAGGATCACAAAATGGAGGGCAATTACATACTATTGGGAATCATGGCCTAGCCAAGTTGACACATATTTTAGGGGACACAATTCTATCCATGATATTCTACCCTTTGTCCCCCCATTCATGTCCTTGCCACATGTAAAGCCAATTTACCCCCATCATATTATCCTAAAGGTCTTAAATCAACTCGAATTCCAAAATCTCCTTCCGTTCCACTTGGAACTTTGAGCATCTGCCAAAACAAAAAGCCAAACCCACTGCCACTGAGTCAATTCTGACTCATAGCAACCCTATAGGATAGAGTGGAACTGCCCCATAGAGTTTCCAAGGAGCGTCTGGCAGATTTGAACTGCCGACCTCTTGGTTAGCAGCTGTAGCACTTAACCACTACGCTACCAGGGTTTCCAAACGCAAAGTCCAGTCCAAAGCAAGCCATAAAATTGCAGCAATCTACATACCAGCTTATGGTGTCAAAAAACTTTCTCTTCATTCAGTTGGGTGTGGTCAGCTCATCCCTAGCCTCTATAGGCTAAGTCAGTGAGTGTCAGCTGCAAGGGTCGGGAGTCCACACACCTCTCTGCACTTTAGACCAGCCAGCCCCTTTTCTCTCTCTCTTTCATACCTAGCCCCCATAGGCTAGGTCAACGGCATCACCCATAGGGTTAAAAGTCCATACAGCTCCCTGTATTTCAGACCAGCCAGCCTTTTTTCTCTCTCTCCATGGGCTAGGTCAACAGGTACCAATGGAACATGTCCAAATTCAGCCCATACTTCATTGCTGTACTTCCCCCACTTCCACTCACCAAATGGACACAGGTGGTGACCAAAAGCAGGCATACTAGTTACTCACTAGTTCCCTTTAACTTTCAGTGTTCTTCTGATGGACACTGACTTTTCCTGCCTCAATGCACCCTAAGGAAAATCCCTAGCTCAAAATTAAAAAAAAAGTCAGAATTCCTCTTCATCTGTGAACCTGTGAAATCTAGAATACTAGTTATCTCTTTCCAAATTACAATGATGGAACAGGCACAAGGTAGACATTTCCATTACAAATGGGAGAAATTGGAGTGAAATAAGGGATAATGGTGGACCAAGCAAGTATAAAGCCCAGCAGAACAAATTACATTAGCTCTCAAGGCTTGAAAATAATCCTCTCTTCTCTGAAACCACCTGGGCAATGGCCCTGCCCTCCAGACTCTGGGTGTTGGACACATCCTCTGGATTCTGGGTTGGGACTCCTTGGTCCTGGGCTTCAGCTCCAACTTCCAGGCCCACTGGGACAGCAAGTCTGCTCCCTTGGATTTGGGTGGCTATATTTTCCTAGTCCATCTGAGTGGCAACTCCAGCCCTTCAGCCCTGGCAGGTACTATTCTTCTGTTTCTTGGGGATGGCACCACCCCCCCGCCCCTCAGCTTTGGGAGGTGGCAAACTGGAATCCAGTTGGTGAAGATCTGACACTTTGAAATCTAGGAGCCTGTGGCCCTTCTCTTTAAAATCCAGTAGAGCATAGCCCCACCTTTGAAACCTCAGTGGCCACGGTCCCAACCTTTGAGACCGAGGCAACACTGTTTCCCTTGCTGCTTCTGACAGTTCTGCTAATCTCTGAGCTGCTCCAGAGGTGGTCCTTTTCTCTTCTTGGAGGGCAACAAAGGTACTTCCTTTGTCCTGTTTCCTGCCGGTAGAATTCCAAGAGACAGAAAATGTTCTCATCTTCCATTCTTCCTCTGCCCCTTTCAGTCTAAGCTGATAGGTTTTTTGATGTGGTAGTTGGTTAGATCCACCAGTAACAGGCTTAAACTCATTAACAAAAGATTGTGTAGCCACGTCCTTGGTGAACATTCTAGGACATGTGTTCTTAGTTTACACAATAGAATTTTCCAAATCTTTAAGTTCTGTTTTCATTTTGTGCAGTTCATCTTTAACTCCATCTCTTTCCTCTTGCATTTTACTGTAAGCAACAAGGAGAAACCACATGGCCCTTTTAAGATCTTGTTAGAAATCTCATCAGCCACATATTCATCACTTATAAGTTCTACCTTCCACCAAACATTTGAACATAACTCAGACAAATTCTTTGCCACTGCATGAAAAGCATTACTCTTGCTCCATTGTTCATTCACATGTTCATCACTTTCTTTTAAAGCCTCATCAGAAGCACATTTAACATTCTCATTTCTAACACCATTCTGTTGCTGGTGCCATATGCTTTCCCTAAGATGGGAAAGACTTTTTGTATAGCTTTCCTCACTTCCTTCTGAGCCCTCACCAGAACTGTCTTTGACATCCATAATCCTATCAACAGTCTCTTCAAGGCAATCTAGGTTTTTACTATTAGGCATCTTAAAACTCTTCCAGACTCTATTCCTTACCCAATTCCAAAATGGTTTCCACATTTTAGGTATCTGTGAGAAGCACCACACTCTTCTGGTACCAAATTCTGTCTTAGTTATTCAGTGAAGATACCACAAATGGATGACTTTAACAAACAGAAATTTATTCTGCCACAGTTTAGGAGGCTAGAAGTCCAAATTCAGGATGCCAGCATTAGGGGAAGGTCTTCTCTCTCTGTCGGCTCTGGAGGAAAATGTCCTTGTCTCCTTTCAACATCTTTGGGCCTGGCGTTCCTTGATCTCCACGTATTTTGGCATCCATCTTCCCCTAGGTCTAGGAGGTTCTCAGCCCAGGATCCCAGGTCCAAAGGATGCACTCCGATCCCAGCTCTTCTTTCTTGATGGCAGTGAGGTCCCTCTCCTCTCTGCTCACTTGTCTCTCCTTTTACCTCTTGTCACTTAAAAGGTATGAATCAAGCAAGGAGTTGACTTGAGTAAAGGTGGTGACTTAATATGGGTGTTGCTTGAGTCACATCCTCTAGTAAAGATGTGACTTAAGATACACCCCACCCTAATCCCACCTCATTGAGGTTTTAGGTTTTAAAACATGTAAAATAGAGGATCACAAATAGAGGACAATTACATACTACCGGGAATCATGGCCTAGCCAAGTTGACATATATTTTTAGTGGACGCAATTCAATCCATGTCAGTGAGCTTTGAGAGAACTAGAAGAGAAACATATGTGGTCAATCTGTATAAAAAAAAAAAAAAATGTATAGCCAGTAAATAATATATTTTAGATGAAGTGTGGTACAAAAAACAAGATTACCTGAGGTCATGCCAAAGATAGCAATTAAAGTGGGTTCTGAAATGCTTGTGACTCTATGAATACGAATTTGAAACTTCTCTCTCTCAAAAAAAAAAAAAAAATCAATTGACAAAAGAAGAGAAAAATAATGAGCAAATATTTGGAAAATATTGCCAATTAGAAAAGCTTAAAGTAATTGGGAGCATTTACCCTCGAGGTGATAAGCTGGCAGTGAGGGATGACTTAGTGCTGGGATATTATGTTTAGTTCTCGTCCCATCTTTCATGTAAACAGACAAGCAAACAAAATGTAAAAAGTCTATCTCAAAAGAAATGTTAATGGGAAGATTTTCCTAATACCAAAATACCTGTTTAGAGAGTTCCAGAATTTTTTTTTTTTCACATAGACTGAAATGGTTTAGACAAGTGTTGTAAATCCAGTATTATATGAAGGAGTATACAGACATAATGTAGAGGCCTAGACTGGAACAGTAAAAAACAAAATTGCATAATAATAAATACAGCAGTCCTCATTTACAGGACTTCTATGTCTATCGACCAAAGCAGAGCCAGATGCCTCAAGACAATACCCAAATTTCACATAAAATTTTTCTGATTAGGCACTAATCCATCTTTGAAAAGTCACCTAAGGTCTGAAATATGCAGTATAATGACATTGTGGGTATGTATATTTTCAACTAGTTGAATAAATATAGTATACAGATTATTCCTTTTTTCTTTTATACTTAAATAATACATTAAAGTGATATTTATACCACTGTTGATCTTAAATCAATTTTATTTTACTGTCTTGTTAGTTTGAAAATGGGCCAAAGACAAGAATATCAAATTAATGGAGAGTAGATAACTAAAAACAAAATGCACAATAAATCAGTATGTTCTCAATACGAATGGGCAAGAGTATTTAAAGCAAAAAACATTAATTTGTAAATTAATTTTAGGTAAATAAAATATTAAAAGGAAAAGCACGTTATAGTAAAGACATTGAATGACCAGTATCAAACTGTACAAATGTAAAAAATATTGTGTATTTTACATAATAGGTGCTCTTAAAATATGTAATTCATGTGGCCTTAATTTTGTGATTTAATTAGGTCAGCAAGGATACAATTAAGAGAGGCTCTTACTTCACTGGAGGCACAGACTCAATTGTTCTGGCCATATACTTACAGGCATTAATTGACCTAATATAAACATTTTGATGGTAGGGAAATAGTTTTATGGATGGATCTATTTTACAAGTAAAAAAAAATGTTATTCATTCTAGGCAACCTCATAAGTAGAGATATCATATATATCTAAGATAAATGCATTAATGTTTAAGATGGGTTTGAATACTGAATTCATTACTTGTGAATTCTGTGACTAGAGATAAGTCCCTTAATGGTCTCCACGCCTCAGGTTCCAAATCTGTGATATGTTAATGGGAGGATTAAATGAGTTGATATATTCAAAGCACTAAGAACAGCAAAACCCATTGCTATTGAGTCAATTCAGACTCATAGCGACCCTACAGGACAGAGAAGAAGTGCTCCATAGGGCATCCAAGGAGTGGCTGATGGATTCGAACTGTCAACATTTTGGTTAGCAGCTGTCTTAGTCATCTAGTTCTGCTATAACAGAAATACCACAAGTGGATGGCTTTAACAAAGAGAAGTTTATTTCCTCACAGTAAAGTAGGCTAAAAGTTCAAATTCAGGGTGTCAGCTCCAGGGGAAGGCTTTATCTCTCTGTTGGCCTTCTCATCAATTATCTCCTTGACTAGGAGCTTCTCCATGCAGGGATCCTAGGTCCAAAGGACGTGCTCTGCTCCCAGCACTGCTTTCTTGGTGGTATGAGGTCCCCTACTTAATGCTTGCTTCCCTTTCCTTTTATCTCTTGTAAGATAAAAGGGGATGCAGGCTACACCCCAGGGAAATTCCCTTTACATTGGATCAGGGATATGACCTTAGTAAGGATGTTACAACCCCACCATAATCCTCTTTAACATAAAATTACAATCACAAAATGGAGGACAGCCACACAATGCTGGGAACCATGGCTCAGCCAAATTGATTCACACATTTTGGGGGGGACATAATTCAATCCATGACAGCAGCCTATTAACCACTGTACCACCAGGGCTCTAAGGGCTTTCTAAATTGTAGCTATTATTACTATTACAATCATTAAGGAACGGTTCTATAGGTAGAATACTCATCAAATCTTGAATAATATCTTCTTAGTAATATAACGGCAAAATATATCAGTTTTAGCTCTTAGTTAATCCAAGTGTAAGCACAAGAGACTAGAAATAAACTCAAATACTATAGTCAACAGCATTAACTATTTAAATTCATTTAAAAAAATATATTAAATGCCTTCTGTGTGCAGCCATTGAGCTGGATAGTAATTAAAATATAAAAATGACTAAATATTAGCCTCAGCCTTCAAAATTTACAGTTTAGTTAGGCTGATAATTCCATAGTAACTGTTGATACAGTATTAAAAGCACTGTCACAAAGAAAGGGCCTAAAAGAGTAAAAGGGGAAGTTGTCAATTTTCTCCTTGCGGTTCTGTGATAAAATGGATTTACTGACACTCCTTAAGATAGATATTAAAGCAGGAGGCTGATGAGAATGGCATGTGAGGTAGAGTATGTCCACAGACCTGAGAGTAGTGCAGTTGGAAGCAAAAGGCATGTATGATGGGATGAGAGTAAACAAGGAAGGACCCTTAACCTTGAAACCTGAACATTAGGCAGAAGAGTCCATATTTTCTTCAGAAACAAGGGGTGATTGTTATTAAATATTCTTTTTTTTTTTTTTTTTCCTTTTTAAGGAGTAGAAATGCCACATGGAAGATATATTTTTGAAAGATCCATTTGATTGGCTATCTTGAATGGGTTAAATGAGGAAAGCACAAAAGTGGGAAAAAGTTATAAAGCTTTTCATAAGTCTACCTGAAAGTAATGAAAGCATAAAGAATGCATATGGGAAGGCCGTTGCTGTTGTTAGGTGTCGTCAAGTCGATTCCAACTCATAACAACCCTATGTACAACAGAATGAAACACTGCCTAGTCCTGCACCTTCATTCACATTCCTTGTTATGCTTGAGCTCATTGTTGCAGCCACTGTATCAATCCAACTCATTGAGGGTCTTCCTCTTTTTTGCTGATCCTCTACTTTACGAAGCATGACGTCCTTCTCCAGGGACTGACGCCTCCTGATAACAAGTTGAAAGTACATAAGATGTAGTCTCTCCATCCTTGCTTCTAAGGATCATTCTGGCTATACTTCTTCCAAGATAGATACGTTCGTTCTTTTGGCAGTCCATGGTATATTCAATGTTCTTCTCCAATACCACAATTCAAAGGTGTCAATTCTTCTTCGGTCTTCCTTATCCATTGCTCAGCTTTTGCATGCATATGAGGTGACTGAAAACATGATGGCTTGGGTCAGGCCCATCTTAGTCCTTAAAGTGACACCTTTGCTTTTGAACACATTAAAGAAGTCTTTAGCAGCAGATTTGTCCAATGCAATGCATCTTTTAATTTTCTTGACTGTTGCTTCCGTGGGTGTTGATTGCTGATACAAGTTAAATGAAATCCTTGACAACTTCAATCCTTTCCCTGTTTATCATAATGTTGCTTTTTTGGTCCAGTTGTGAGGATTTTTATTTTCTTTATATTGAGGTGTAATCCATACCAAAGGCTGTGGTCTTTGATCTTCATCAGTGAGTGCTTCAAGTCCTCTTCACTTTCAGCAAGCAGGGTTGTGTCATCTGCATTACGCGGGTTGTTAATGAGTCTTCTTCCAATTATGATGCCCTGTTTTTCTTCATATAGTCCACCTTCTTGAATTATTTTCTCAGCGTACAGATTGAATAAGTATGGTGAAAGGACACAACTATGACACACTCTTTTCCTGACCTTAAACCATGCAGTATCCCCTTGTTCTGTTCAAATGACTGCCTCTTGACCTGTGTACAGGTTCCTCATGAGCATAACTAAGTGTTCTGGAATTCCCATTCTTCACAATGTTATCTGTAATTTATTATGATCTGCACAGTTGAATGCCTTTGCATAGTCAATAAAACACAGGTAAACATCTTTCTGGTGTTCCCTGTCGATGTATTGCTGCAGCTGCTTTTGAATGATATTCATTAAAAGTTTACTTGCCTGTAGTATTAAGGATATTGTTTGATAATTTCCACTTTCTGTTGGATCACCCTTCTTTGGAATAAGCATAAATATGGATCTCTTCTAGTAGGTTGGCCAGGTAGCCGTTTTCCAAATTTCCTGGCATAGGTGAGTGAACACTTCCTGCACTGCATCCATTTGTTGAAACATCTCGATTGGTATTCTGTCAATTCCTGGAGCCTTGTTTTTGCCAGTGCCTTCACTGCAGCTTTGACCTCTTCCTTTAGTACCATCGGTTCCTGAAACGGTTGCACGTAGACCAATTCTTTATGGTATAGCGACTCTGTGTATTCCTTCCATCTTCTTTTGATGCTTCCTGTCTCATTTAATGTTTTTCCTGTAGAATCCTTCAAATTTGCAACTCAAGGCTTGAATTTTTCTTCACTTCTTACAGCTTGAGAAATGCCAAGAGTGTTCTTCCCTTTTGGTTTTCTAACTCCAGGTTTTTGCACATGTCATTATAACACTTTACTTTGTCTTCTCAAGCTGCCTTTTGAAATTGTCTGTTCAGCTCTTTTACTCCATCATTTCTTCTACTTGCTTTAGCTACATGATGCTCAAGAGCAACTTTCAGAGTCTCTTCTGACATCCATTTTGATCTTTTTTCTTTCCTGTCTTTTTAACATCTTCTTGCTTTCTTCATGTATGATGCCCTTCCACAACTCCTCGTCTTCAGTCGTTAGTGTTCAAAGCATCAAATCTATTCTTGCCCTGGTCTCTAAATTCAGAAGATGAGAAGGTAGGTGCTATACATAAAGGGGATTGTGGAAGTAAATCAACAGGACCTACTGGTTGCCTAGAGGGGTGAAAGGAGAAGTTGAAGGCATCCCCTAAGATGCAAGCCTAATGCTTCAGGAAGAAGTGCTGTTCTTACAGATATGAAACAGTTAACAAAAAAAAAAAAACCTAAAAGTAGAAAATAGTTAGGTTTTAAACACAATGGATTTCAGATTTGAGCAACACATTCCAGTATGTTACACAGTTAGAAAACGAGATGCTGGCATTATGCAAGATCCTTAACAACTCTCAAAGACTAAGAAGATTTTAGATCCAAATGAATAATTTAAAGAAGCTATTACAGAAAGAAAAAATAAATTGAAGAGGCACTAAAGAATGCTCATTTGGGAAGAGAGAAAAGAGAATGACAACCAGTAAAGATGAATGAATTCTTGTGGAGACGAAAGAAGGGTGACACCAGGTAAGCATAGGGTCACAAAAGTAAAGGGCAGATTGTTGTTGTTGTTAGGTGCTGTCGAGTCAGTTCCAACTCATAGCGACCCTATACACAACAGAACAAAACATTGCCCGGTCCTGTGCCATCTTTACAATCGTTGTTATGCTTGAGCTCATGGTTGCAGCCAATGTGTCCATCCACCTCGTTGAGGGTCTTCCTCTTTTCCGCTGACTCTGTACTCTGCCAAGCATGATGTCCTTCTCCAGGGACTGATCCCTCCTGACAACACCTCCAAAGTATGTAAGAAGCAGTCTCGCCATCCTTGCTTCTAAGGAACATTCTGGCTGTACTTCTAAAAAAAAAAAACTACTTCTAAGACAGATTTATTCATTCTTTTGGCAGCCCATGGTATATTCAATATTCTTCGCCAGCACCACAATTTAAAGGCGTCAACTCTTCTTCAGTCTTCCTTACTCATGGTCCAGCTTTCACACGCATATGATGCATTTGAAAATACCATGACTTGGGTCAGGCGCACGTTAGTCTTCAGGGTGACATCTTTGCTCTTCAACACTGTGAAGAGGTCTTTCCAGCACATTTACCCCATGCAATGTGTCTTTTGATTTCTTGACTGATGCTTCTATGTCTGTCGATTGTGGATCCAAGTAAAATGAAATCCTTGACAACTTCAAACTTTTCTCCATTTATCATGATGTTGCTCATTGGTCCAGTCGTTAGCATTTTTGTTTTCTTTATGTTGAGGTGTAATCCATACTGAAGGCTATGGTCTTTGATTCTCATTAGTAAGTGCTTCAAGTCCTCTTCACTTTCAGCAAGCAAGGTTGTGTCATCTGCATAACGCAGGTTGTTAATGAGTCTTCCTCCAATCTTGATGCCCCATTCTTCCTCATACAGTCCAGCTTCTCAGATTATTTTTTCAGAGTACAGATTAAATAGGTATGGTGAAAGGATACAACGCCAATGCACACCTTTCCTGACTTTAAACCAATCAGTATCCCCTTGTTCCATCCGAACAACTGCTTCTTGATCTATGTAAAGGTTCCTCATGAGCACAATTAAGTGTTCTGGAATTCCCATTCTTTGCAACGTTAGCCATAGTTTGTTATGATCCACACAGTCAAATGCCTTTGCATAATCAATAAAACACAGGTAAACATCCTTCTGCTATTCTCTGCTTTCAGCCAGGATCCATCTGACATCAGCAGTGATATCCCTGGTTCCAAGTCCTCTTCTGAAACTGGCCTGAATTTCTGGCAGTTCCCTGTAGCTGTTTTTGAATGATCTTCAGCAGAATTTTGCTTGTGTGTGATATTAATGATATTGTTCTATAATTTCCACATTCAGTTGGATCACCTTTCTTGGGAATAGGCATAAATATAGATCTCTTCCAATCAGTGGGCCAGGAAGCTGTCTTCCGTATTTCTTGGCATAGATGAGGGAGCACCTACAGCGCTACATCTGTTTGTTGAAACATCTCAATTGATATTCCATCAATTCCTGGAGCCATGTTTTTCACCAATGCCTTCAGAGCAGCTTGGACTTCTTCCTTCAGTACCATCGGTTCCTGATCATAGGCCACCTCTTGAAATAGCTGAATATCAACTAATTCTTTCTGGTATAGAGACTCTGTGTATTCCTTCCATCTTCTTTTGATGCTTCCTGTGTCGTTTAATATTTTCCCCATGGAATCCTTCACTATTGCAACTCGAGGCTTGAATTTTTTCTTCAGTTCTTTCAGCTTGAGAAACGCTGAGCATGTTCTTCCCTTTTGGTTTTCCATCTCCAGCTCTTTGCACATGTTATTATGATACTTTACTTTGTCTTCTTGAGAGGCCCTTTGAAATCTTCTGTTCGGCTCTTTTACTTCATCAGTTCTTCCTTTTGCTTTAGCTGTTCGACGCTCAAGAGCAAGTTTCAGAGTCTCCTCTGACATCCACCTTGGTCTTTTCTTTCTTTCCTGTCTTTTCAGTGACCTCTTGCTTTCTTCATGGATGATGTCCTTGATGTCATTCCACAACTCGTCTGGTCTTCCGTCACTAGTGTTCAATGTGTCAAATCTATTCTTCAGATGGTCTCTAAATTCAGGTGGGATATATTCAAGGTCATATTTTGGCTCTCGTGGACTTGTTCTGATTTTCTTCAGTTTCAGCTTGAACTTGCATATGAGCAACTGATGGTTTGTTCCACAGTCATCCCCTGGCCTTGTTCTGACTGATGATATTGTGCTTTTCCATCGTCTCTTTCCACAGATGTAGTCAATTTGATTTCTGTGTGTTCCATCTGGTGAGGTCCATATGTATAGTCGCCGTTTATGTTGGTGAAAGAAGGTATTTGCAATGAAGAAGTCGTTGGTCTTGCAAAATTCTATCATTGGATCTCCGGCATTGTTTCTATCACCAAGGCCGTATTTTCCAAGTACTGATCCTCCTTCTTTGTTTCCAACTTTCACTTTCCAATCACCAGTAATTATCAATGCATCTTGATTGCATGATCGATAAAATTCAGACTGCAGTAGCTGATAAATATCTTCTATTTTTTTCATCTTTGGCTCTAGTGGTTGGTGTGTAAATTTGAATAATAGTCATATTAACTGGTCTTCCTTGTAGGTGCATGGATATTTTCCTAGCACTGACAGCGTTGTACTTCAGGATACATCTTGAAATATTCTTTTTGACAATGAATGCAACACTATTCCTCTTCGAGTTGTCATTCCCAGCATAGTGAGTATGATTGTCCGATTCAAAATGGCCAATACCAGTCCATTTCAGCTCACTAATGCCTAGGATATCAATGCTTATGTGTTCCATTTCATTTTTGACGATTTCCAATTTTCCTAGATTCATACCTCGTACATTCCAGGTTCCGATTATTAATGGATGTTTGCAGCTGTTTCTTCTCATTTTGAGTCGTGCCACATCATCAAGTGAAGGTCCCAAAACCTTTACTCCATGCACGTCATTAAGGTCGACTCTACTTTGAGGAGGCAGCTCTTCCCCAGTCATCTTTTGAGTGCCTTCCATCCTGGGGGTCTCATCTTCCAGCACTATATCAGACAATGTTCCACTGCTATTCATAAGGTTTTCACTGGCTGATGCTTTTCAGAAATAGACTGCCGGGCTCTTTTTCCTAGTCTGTCTTAGTCTGGAAGCTCAGCTGAAACCTGTCCTCTATGCGTGACCCTGCTGGTATCTGAACACCGGTGGCATAGCTTCCAACATCACAGCAAGACACAAGCCCCCACAGTACGACAAACTGACAGAGAGGTGGGGGCAGGTATTTTATAAAAATATGTACATATATAAATATACACTTAGGTGTGTGTATATATGACGTATATATGATGGAAACAATGAATGATAAAGTAGGGTCATGAAAGACAAGGAAAATATTACGTTCAGAATTTCAAGAGGGGAGGACTTGGAAAACATGGAAGAGTTGTCCCAGAGAATACAAGCAAAAGGAAACATGAGAAAAATAAGATGATTATTCAAATACTAGTGAAGGCATACTACCATAAATATAATTTTGTTGATTTTATGACTTCTCGCTTTATTTTCTGCCTGAGGAGGGAAAGGAAACCCTGGTTGCATAGTGGTTAAGTGCTATGGCTGCTAACCAAAGGGCTGGCAGTTCAAATCCGCCAGGCACTCCTTGGAAGCTGTATGGGGCAGTTCTACTCTGTCCTATAGGGTCGCTGTGAGTTGAAATCGACTTGACTGTACTGGGTTTTTTTTTTGTTTGTTTTTGAGGAGGGAAAAACGGAGAAAGCAAGAAAAGAACCCAAACGAGTGCTTAGGACTGGGTGTTAGCAGGGAGAAATGGTGGAAATTCTGTCATAAAATGGCTAAAAGGTTTATAGAAAATTGACTCAGAAAGTGTCTAACCATGGCTAGTAACAGAACCAAAAGAAGCCTGGACTAAGTGATAGATTGAGAAAAGCAAAAGAATAAAAAGGACATAAAAATCATAATTAGGCAGGAAAACACATTCAGCAGGGGAAAAAAGTATGAAAAATGAGTTGGCCCCTTCCAGGTAAGTTAGATAAAGGTGAGGAATTCAAGCTGAAAGTCTCTGTGTTGAGGACATCTAGTAACAAGACATTAAAAACATGTTGTTTTCCTGTTCTTTAACAGATCAAACTTTGGATCAATCGCAAATAAGTAATGTGAAAGGGAAATTAAGATTAATTCTTCCTATAGAATATATTAAAGATAATTACTTTAAATTTGTCATAATTACATTATTTTCTTCCTTTAAAGAAATTTTTTGGTACTAGACCTTTAGGTCTACTTACTTCTATGACTTCTATTAGTGCCAATTAAGATAAGTCCGTCATTCGCTTATTCATTCACTCACGAATCTACCCACTCAACATATGAATGTGTAACATGTTCAAAGCACTGTATCAGAATATTTGTCAAAAATAGGATACAGATGCTATTTTCTTACAGCTATTGTATAGTTGCAGAAGTGAACAAAACTTAAATGATCACAGAGACAGAATATATGAAATTTCCATGGGAGCTTTAAACAAAACAAGGTGGCCTGGTAAAGGAAAATATCTCTTAGCAAATGACACACGACCTGTGGTATGAAGGATAAGAAAGTAATAGATGTTTTTGTGTATGATTGCTGGAGTTGGGGTTGGGGTGATTGGTGATTAGAAGTTACATATTCTCAGGAGAGGGGTCATCATATGAAAAGACATGAGAATGTAAGAGAGTAAGACGTATTTGAAGTATTCCATTCAAGGAAGTGAAACTGTCCAATATGATTAGAGTACAGAAATAGATAGGGAGATACAGCAATGTTTTGTGATCCATTTTAAGGATATATGTCTCCATTCTAAATGCAATTGGATGCCACTGAGGATATTAAGCAGGGGTTATCATAACTAGATTGCATTCTGAGATCACTCTGACTGCAGGGTAGAGAACAGTTTATATAGAAGTATGTGCAAATAAAGAAAGAACACTTAGTATTGCAATAGACTAGAATATGTGCAGCTGACTTAATCAAGTATTGGAAGAATGAGAAGCTAATGAATTTATAAGATATTTAGGAGGTACAATTGACTGACAGGACTTAGTGATGGATGGCATGAGAGTGAAGGTGAGTGAATTCTCAAGACTGACTATTTTTGGCACAGCTAGATGAATGATGATATCATTTACTGAGATGAACTCAGGAGGAGTACCATGTTTTGGAGGTGAGCTGAAATGTTTTGTCTTTGAGATACCACACTTGGTATTCCTTTGAGATTTTTTGATGGGAATATGAAGTCAGCAAATGGATACTTAGGTTTAGAGCCCAATGGATGGGTCTAGACTAAAAATGTAAATCTGGAAGTCACCAAGGCATAGGGGACCATTGAAGCAAGGGACATGAATGAGATCATCAGGAAGATAGTATAGATTGAGAAAAGCAGAGAATTTAAGACCGGTTTCTGATTTTGGAAGAAGGATAAAACTGCAAAGGAGTGATCAGCAAAGAAGTGGGAAATCCGGGACACATGTGTCATGAAAACAAAAGGAAGGTAGTTTTTTTGTTTGTTATTTTTGTTTTTGTTCTTCTAAAGACTTCCAAGGGTAAGCAGTAATACCTAACCCTGCTGAGAACTCATATAAGTTGAGGCATGAAAAGATGTCAATTGACTTAGTGGACACAGAAATCATTTAGTAATCTTAGACAAAACCATTTAGTGGAGTGATGAAAATAGAAAACAGATTAGAGTGGTTTGAGATATGAGTGGAAAAAGTGAGGAAATAATGACTGGAAAAATTAAAAAGTTGGTCAAGAAGTTTCTCTTTAAAAGAAGGCAAGGACTCTTCCCATCATTATGAAATAACTGGAATTGGACTTATTCTCCTGACATAAACAACTAGAACACTGGACACAGCATAAAAAACAACTATTTTCAGGTATTGCTCAGCGGACAAGGCAGAACTGTAGCCCATGAGAGAATGAGATGCCTTGCTTTTCTGTCTCGAGATCTCTTCTGGACCTTAGTGCAAGAAGAAAGATGCAAAAAATGCATGGAATTGTCACATAGATGAAGAGACAGAGTTGAGTATTCAGCAAGGGATGGTGGTGAAATTTGCAGGACAAATTACCAGAGGGAAGGAAGATAACAATGAAAGAACTTAATAAATCTGAATAGGGCCTTCTTTGAATTTACTGCTGAAAATAAGGCCACAAATGCATAGGTAGAAACTTCATGAGGCTGACTGGAAAAAAAATGACCAGGTAGATTTAAGGACAGGAATTCCCAGAGCTCACATAAGGCTGGAAGACAGTCATATTTTGGCCAGAAAAATGGAGAGAACTCATTTAATACCTGGAGGTTTCAGTAAACACACTAGCAGGATCATACTGTACCAGTAAAACTAAACTAGCTCTAAAACAGTGCTTCTCAACAGGGGATGATTTTGTGCTCCCAGGGAACATTTGGTAATGTTTGGAGACACTTTTGGTTGTCACAACTTGGGTAAAAGGGTAGTATTGGCATGTACTAAGTGGAGGCTAGGGATGCTACTTAACATCCTACAATGCACACAACAGCCTCCCATGGCAAAGAATTATCTGACTAAAACTATCAATAGCACAGAGGTTGGAAATCTTGCCTTAGAGGAAAGGCAGAACTATTCTTTAATCTAGGCAAGGGGCCCTGCCCCTGGCCTCATGCCTCAATGAGCCCCCATGCTTTGCCTTCTCAAAAGAAGTCCCCCTCCAATGCCTGGGAATAATTGAAAGTGGAAGTGACACATAAGTGGAGCACCCTGAACCCTGACTAGAGTCCCAGTCCCCATTTCTTCCTTCAGGGCTCTCAGAATCTTCCCATGCATGGGGTCAATTAAATGTCCAAAGAGGGCCTGGCACTCATGTTTATGGAATTGCCTAAGGTCTGCATGATGAATGAGGTCTGGCAAGCAGATCACTCTGGCTCCCAATACTTTACAAACTCTTCTATTAAATAGAAGGACAGGAAACACTTCCCAACTAATTTTATGAGGGCTTTATTACCCTGATGCTAAAATCAGACAAAGACATCACAAGAAAAAGAGACTATGGACCTAGATCTCTTACGCAAAATTCCTCAACAACAACAAAAAACTAGTAAACAAAATCCAACAACATGTAAAAGGATTATACACCATGACCAAGTGGGATTTGTCTCAGGAATGCAAGGTTAGTTCAATAAAAAAAAAAAAAAATCAATTGACTTAATATACCATATTACTAGAAAGAAAGACAAAAAATACATTACCTCAAAAGATGTTGAAAAAGCACTTAACAAAACCAACTCACATTTAGGATTTAATAGCAGGAAACTTTCTCTACATGATAAAAGGTATTTACAAAAAAGCCACAGATAATATCATACTGGCGAATGAACAAATGTCTTCCCACTTAAGATCCAGAACAAGGTAAGGATGTCTGCTCTTGCCACATTTATTTAAGATTGTACTGAAAGTTCTAATCAGGGCAATTAGGCAAGAAAAATAAATCAAAGGCATACAGATTGAAAAGGAACAAGTAAAACTTTTTCAATTTTCAGGTATCATGATCCTGTATATAGAAAATCACAAGGAACCCCAAAAAAGAAAGAAAAACACTAGAGCTAATGAACAAGCTCAGCAAGGTTGCAGGATACAAAATCAATATACAAATATCAATTACATTTCTATGAAATTAATAACTAATTCCATTGATAAAGCATCAAAAGAGAACAAAGATCTAAGAAATAAATTTAAGGAGGCAAAAGATTTATACACTGAAAGCCACAAAACATTACTAAAAGAAATTAAAGAAGATCTAAATAAATGGATAGATCTTGAAATGTTCTTTTTGACGATGAATGCAATGCCGTTCCTATTCAAGTTTTCATTCCTGGCATAGTAGACTATAGTCTAGGTATTGTCTGATTCAAAATGGCCAATACCAGTCCATTTCAGCTCGCATGGCATCATATGCATGTGAAAGCTGGACAATGAATAAGGAAGACCAAGGAAGAATTGATGCCTTTGAATTGTGGTGCTGGTGAAGAATATTGAATATACCATGGACTGTCAAAAGAACAAACAAATCTGTCTTAGAAGTACAAACAGAATGCTTCTTAGAAGCATGGATGGTGAGACTGCATCTTACATACTTTGGACATGTCAGGAGGGATCAGTCCCTGGAGAAGGACATCATGCTTGGCAAAGTACAGCGTCAGCGGAAAAGGGGAAGACCCTCAATGAGGTGGATTGACACAGGGGCTGCAACAATGGACTCAAGCCTAACAATGATTGTGAGGATGGCACAGGACCGCACAGTTTCTCCTTCTGTTGTGCGTACAGTCACTATGAGTTGGAACCGGCTCGAAAGCACCTAACAGCAACAACAAATAAATGGAGAAACACACCATGGATTACAAAACTTACTATTGTTAAAATCACAATATTCCCCAAATAGGTCTACAGATTCAACACAATTCCTATCAAAATCCAAGGTGGCTTTTTTATAGAAATTAGCAAGCTGATCTTAATTTTTTGTTTTTTTCTGGAAATGCAAAGGACTGGGAATAGCCAAAACGATCTTGAAAGAAAGAAGTTGGAAGACTCACTCTGATTTCAAAACTTACCACAAAGCTTACATTATCAAGACTGCGCAGTATTGGCATAACAACAGAAACATAAATAGAATTGAGAGTCTAAAAATAAAATTACACATGTGTGGTTAACTGATTTTCAACAAGGGAACCAAAATAATTCAATAAGGAAAAGAAGTCTTTTCAATAAATATGCTGAGACAACCAGATATCCACTTATCAAAGAATTAAGTCAGATATTTACCTAATACCATAAACAAAATTAACTCAAAATATATCAAAAACCTAAATGTAAGAGCTAAAATTATAAAAGTCTTAGGAGAAAAATGTGTAAATATTTGTGACCATAGATTAAGCAATGTGTTTGTTTATTAAACATGACTCTCAAAGCATAAGCAACTAAAGAAAAAATAGATAAACTGGACTTCATTAAGATTAAAAATTTTTTATTTCAAAGAATACAATTAATAAAAGAAAAAGACAACCCATATAATGGGAGAAAATATTTGCAATTCATATATCTGATAAGGGTATGATAATGGGAAGGTAAAATGTTCTATAGCTTGATACGGTAGTGGTAACATGGGTATACACGTTTAATAAAACTCATTAAAATATACACTTAAAAGGGTATATTTTATCATATAAAAATTATACCTCAACAAAATGGACAGGAGAAAAATACAAAGCTAGTTGTATTAAGAGAGTTGCTTTCTTTCTTCTTTTTTTTTTTTTAATGTGAGAGAGATTTGTGTGTACTTAGGTGCCAATTGGGAGAATCACCTGAGAGTCAAGGAAAGTTGAAAATACTGGAAAATAAATAGAAAGAGTTCTAAAGGTGGTGTTTAGAAACATGATCCATGGCCAATGGTATCCTGAAACTGGCTCATACCAACTCATGAGAGCCAATTATTAAATTACAGGGATTTTGCAAGCTGGTTATTAAATGTAAAACCAAAAAAAAAAAAAAAAATCCCCACACCTGTTGTCATCAAGTCAATTCTACAGGGCAGAGTAGAAATATAGCCATTATTAAAAATTAAATTGTATAAACTTATGACTAAATAAATTATATTTAAGAACAAAAGTAACAAATACTATGCAATTGCTTTATTACATTTTCTTAACTACAGTTTTAAGATACTTTTGTCTATCATATCTCTGTAGTGGAAATATTATACAATGACGTGCTACTGTACATTCCTTGCTAACACCATGTTCAGTGGTGTCAGGTTTGTAGTTTGACATTGGGCGTTTTGGAAATATTTACACCACAGAAATTGGCAAATGCTACCAATAAGAGTTTGATTTTTTTTTTGTTGATTGCCTAGGCTTAAAAAATTAATGGAGAAAATATTAAAAATGTAGATTAAACTTAAAAAATGTGCCATGTCTGTAACTGTTACCTCCTGCACAGAAAAAAACTGAAAATATATATTTCCAGTATTCAAAACTGATCATCTGTTTCAACAAACAAGTCATTCATGCCATCGACAAATGAGTGAAGTTCTGAAGATGAATCGAATGAAGTTACCATTTCGTTCTTTCACTTTCAACTTAATCATTAATGTAAATGAAAATATAAATCTACATTCATATCAGAATTATAGTCATTCATCAATAATGTAAGTGACATCTTTGCTGAATCAGATAGTGAGTATTTATCAGTAGTCTGATTTTGCTCAATCCTGATTGAACTGCAATAACAGGTTGGCTACATAAACAAGAGTATGGCCAAAATCAATAAAAGCCTACTAAAAGAATCGATTACGAAATGGAATCTACAAAACAGTACTGAATACTTTATTATTATTTGTTTATTCTGTGCCACACATCCTTCGTATCAATAAAAATTATGATAAACTTATATATATACATATTCACAAGCTTTTTGGAGTGTCAGTTGTTTAACATGAACCAACATACCACTATCCAAAGCCCACAGGGGTGGTTTGGCCTTAAACGGAAGAAACTCTTCCGTTGTAACAGGAGAGACGAGGAAAAGCAAGGATACAAAAGTAGAACTGCAGGCTTGTTAGCAAGAAATCAGAGGCACTGCTATTAAGTTACTTCGAATATATTTGTGAAGGAAGTGTAGTTTTAGGCTAAGAAATAGGTGAGTAGTAGATGTGTCAAAATTTTAATGTGTGTGAGAAAGGTGTGAATAGCTATAGTGAAGAAGTGGGAAGAGGAAAGTTGACAAAAGTGTAAGTCCCCACTTACTTGTGGCATCATTATACTTCATCCTACAGGAATCCGGGCAGAATAAGGCACAAATCCAGGATTTCAGGTCATTTTTAACACTGAGATTCGTAGGCACTACTCAACTGCAGATGGTTCAAGAAGGTTAAGTATTGAAAAGAGTATAGTGGTTTAGTAAATATGGGGTTATTGTTAATCATAGCGATAGAATGAGCAAAAAATGAACCCACTGCAGATTAAAGTATCTATCTGCAAATGGCCAGGGCTACCCCATTACCAAAGCTGGTTTAGAGCCATTGAAATCTATTAGCATCATTAACAATATAAATAAAACAGATCTACCTTCCACTGCTATGAATTAACTCTATTTTCATTCCCCAGCATTGACGTCACAGAAAATATAGGTCTGAATAGCATACACACGCACACACACACACACACACACACACACACACTAATGGTTTACCTGTTTCATTTTATTTCTTCTGCTTACTTTGCGTACGTGGATATTTAACACGGCATTCGAGGTTGAAACACACCCAGCGGCCCTGCAAAAGAAAGGCCTGGTGAACTGCTCCCATAAAGATTACGACCAAGAAAACTCTATGGAGTAGTTTTACTCTGTAACACATGGGGTTGTCTTGAATCAGAATCAATTTAAAGGCAATGGGTCTGGCTTGGCTACTACCTTTGTAAGTACGAGGACTAACACTTTATTTTGAAATTCCCTAGATTTCCAAATATGCCTCCAGCAAATGGGCAGGTCTCAGCTTAATAACTATTGCATAAACACAACCTAGACCAGGTGACTGTGGCTAAAAAGGAATTAATATCTCTCAATTTTTGAAAATTAATATTTGTTTCAGGTTTTTTTTTAAAAAACTATAACATTGAAAAACTTGGTTTTGAAACCCCGTCCAATTTTAGGCTTTCTTGTATTATTTCATCATTTGGGATAGTTTTATTATATTCTGTTTATGTATTTTCCTATCTGAAGTTTTTAACTTAGTTCATTAAAACTGGAATTAAACCAATTGTTTGGCAGAATAAACTAATGTGTGATTTACACAATCTTTAATTTCTCTTGAAGAATATCTTCAACATTACCTACTGTACCTCAGCCCGCTAGATAAGTTAATTAAAACTTTGTAGATCAATTGAGCAAATTTCAACTATTTTTAAATGTAACTTGTTTTCCATTATTTTTAACTAATGCTGTAATGTGTGAGTCAGTGTACTGAATATGTTAAAATATTTATTCATTCTCTTGGCAAGCATTTATTTTAAATGAAATGGTTTTCATTGGATAATAAATATATATGCAAAAACTATAACTGCAACAAAACTACATAGCCCATTCTAAGAAGGAAAATACTCTGTGTTTTATTAGAAAATCAGATGCAATAGAAATCTACTTCCTATATTTTCAATCACCAAACTCAAGAACATTTTTTATCTAAATTATGTTGTGTCATGTGCACATCACTTAGATATAAAGAGTGAAAAAGAATTCATTTCAATCTGTTCGAACACTTCTTACAGAAGATTTTATTGTCAGCCCAAATGGAAATGGTTTAACATGATAAATGTTTCTTAGAATTGAGACCGTCCACCAAACGTAGATTTACAAATTCATGAAACCCCATGCATATACACTCAGAACGCTGAAAGATTTTGACAATAACAAGTATTACCTTTAAAGATTTCCCTCCAATTCATAAAGCCTTTTTTTTTTTTTAGTGTGCCTGACTTTATTAAAAAAAGAAGAAAGTGTTTTTTTTTGTTTTTTTTTTACGTTGTTTCCCAGTTAAGCATATTATATTACTGGCATTATATGAGTGTGTGACACAAGGGTATTATTATAAATGGTCTTTTCCACTATATAGCACATCAGCGATCTAATAATCTATTTTTGTTGCTACCAATCCATTTTTCATATATCTAACCAAAGACTGTTAAGGCACCCAAATAGAAACTAAAAATCACAGGCAATGACTCACTCCAATAAGAACATGCATGCACATCTCCACGCCATATACATGTGTATGAACACATACATGTGCATGCACTCACACACTTAAACGCTACCCCGTAACAAAGCCTGAAAGAATAAGACATGGCAAATAGAGAGAAACAGAGCAGATAAATTATGATTATATATCATTTCCAAATAAAAGTCACAAAGGGAATAAGGCACAGGCTTTATAACTGATGATCAAATGCACTTATGAACAATGAGAATAGACTGCAAAATATTTATATCAATCTTTACAGACATCCTCTCTCACACTGATAAAAACATATCCAGCATTGCCATAGACATTTCCACTGATAAATTACCAGTAGCATCCATCAATCTACAAGCTGCATTGAGATATCAGTGAAATTTGACAGTCTTCTGATTGCACTTCCTAAGACCTGAATCTTTCTGCTTTTGATCCTTTCCATTTCTATCACCGGCCAATTTTATGCCAACATCTTGCTCCATTGCATTTTTGTAACCACTCGATATATATTTACGTTACCTATTATTTGTAAGTTAACGCTTCATGTTTTCAGCTTCGTAATGGAGAAAATCTGAAAGATATGAGAAATTAAAGCTTCTACTAAGAGTTACTACTTTCTTCTTTTATTTTACCCCTAGGTTTCTTTAAATGCACAATATTTAAAATAAGGAAAGCAATTCCTTTTATTCTTTAATCCAAAATTTTTTCTAATTTTTCTAGGTACTTTTGTCACTTACTTTGATAACAATATGATTTACCATCTTTAATATGCCTTAAATTTAAGAGGAAAAAATGCCAAATTACCTTGAAATTAAAATTTTAGTTTAAATTCAATACACAATATGGTGAATCTAATGCAAGTTTACCTAATACTACATAAAGCACTAAACATAATAGGACAATCTTTTAATGTAGAAAAATTTAAATGAGTGTCTCCCCAAAGGGCTTTTTCTAGAAGGCATCTATGTAAGACAAACTAGCAATAACTCAGTGACTCTGCATTCCTTCAAAGTAGGATTACCAGGTAGTTATTTTTATGAATACCTACCATGTTCAGAAGTGTCTTGCATAGCACTTTTTTATTCAGTATTTCTAAAATATGTTTACACACATTTCCAACTGATCCTGTGGGGTGTGTAGCAATAATAAGTATAAGGATAGTAACAGTTAATATTTACTGAAAACTTATTAGGTGCTGAGCCTGGGTTAAGGACTTTTTAGAAGTTTTGTTTTTCACTTAGCCCTTTATATAGCACTATGAAGTATTCCTATAATTCTTACTTCACGGAAGAGAAAGCTAAAGTTCAGAAAAGCTAAGAAGGTTTTCCTATTATTCAAAGAATATATGAGAAATACTCAGAGGATAGTGACTAGATTAATTCCACAGTAGTAAGTTTATATAGGCAACAGCTGGTGGAAAATATGGTGGGCAAATAGTCTGATCCAAATAAAGAAAGATTTTGAGAGCCACAATAAGATGTTTGGAGAGAATATAAAGCATCATGTTTAACACTTTGATTTTGGTATCAAATCAGGGCTCATTACCCTCTTTACCACTTAATAGTTAAATAACCTTGGGAAAGTTTCCTTGTGTGTACAATAAGGATAATACTAATATCTCATATTAGAAGAGGACACAGAAGCAGGGATATCATTGTTGATCTCAGGTAGATCCTGGCTGAAAGCAGAGAGTACCAGAAACATGTTTACCTGTGTTTTATTGACTATGCAAAGGCATTTGACTGTGTAGATCATAACAAATTATGGATAACACTGCAAAGAATTGAAATCCTGGAACACTTATTGTGCTCATGCAGAACCTGTGCATGGATCAAGAGGCAGTCATTCAAAAAGATCAAGGGGATATTGCATGGTTTAAAGTTAGGAAAGGTGTGTATCACGGTTGTATCATTTCACCATACCTATTCAATCTGTAAACTGAGCAAATTATCCAAGAAGCTGAACTATATGAAGAAGAATGGGGCATCAGGATTGGAGGAAGACTCATTAACAACCTGTGTTATGCAGATGACACAACCTTGCTTGCTGAAAGTGAAGAAGACTTGAAGCACTTACTGATGAAGATCAAAGACCATAGCCTTCAGTATGGATTACACCTCAAAGTAAACAAAAATCCTCACAACTGGACCAATAAACAACATCATGATAAATAGAGAAAAGGTTGAGGTTGTTAAGGATTTCATTTTACTTGGATCCACAACCAACACCCACGGAAGCAGCAGTCAAGAAATCAAAAGATGCACTGCACTGGGCAAATCTGCTATAAAATGCCTATTCAAAGTGTTGAAAAGCAAAGATATCACCTTGAAGGCTAAGGTGTGCCTGACCCAGCCAAGGTGTTTTCAATCACCTCCTACGCATGTGAAAGCTGGACTATGAACAAGGAAGACTGAGGAAGAACCAACGCCTTTAAATTATGGTGTTGGTGAAGAATACTGAATATGCCATGGACTGCCAAAAGAACGAACAAATCTGTCTTGGATGAAGTACAGCTAGAGTGCTCCTAAGAAGCAAGGATGGAGAGACTATATCTCACATACTTTGGAGATGTTGTCAATAGGGATCAATCCCTGGAGAAGGATATCATGCTTGGTAAAATAGGTCAGTGAAAAAAGGAAGACCCTCAATGAGATGGACTGACACTGTGGCTGCAACAATGGGCTTAAGCATAACAATGATTGTCAGGATGGTGCAGAACTAGGTAGTGTTTTGTTCTGTTGTACGTAGGGTCGATAGGAGTCGGAATCAACTTGATGGTACCTAACAATAACACCAACAACATCTCATAAGATTGTTGTGAGGATTAATGAGATGAATGGACAATGCATGGTGAAAGCGTTAGTACCGTGGCTCAGGGAGAGGAAGACCTATTGATCTGCTCCTATAAAGACTGCAGCCTATCAAACCTTATGGGGCAGCTCTACTCTGTCACATGAGGTTGCTATGAGTCAAAATTGACTCAAAGGCACCTAACAACAACAACAGGCACAATAACTTTCAGTCATTGACCATGGTTCTGTGGGCAAAGGGAAGTCACTACTAAAGGTGTTTGAGCAGGGGTACTGTTGATAAAGCAGTCTTCAAGACATCTCTCTAGAAAGATACAAGTTGGATGAAGAAATGCCAATTCAGAATTCTCTTTCCTTTAATAATAACAAAAACAAACAAAAAACCCCATTACTCTCCAGTTGATTCCGGCTCATAGTGACCCCGTCAGACAGAGTAGAACTTCCCCATGCAGTTTCCAAGGCTGTAAATCTTTACTAAAGCAGACCACCACATCTTTCTCCTGGCAGAGCAGCTGGTGGGTTCTAACTGCCTACCTTTCTTTTCTATTAGCAGGCTAGCGCATAACCACTATGCCACCAGGGCTTCTTATTCTATTGTTAGGCAGCTTTGTTTAAAAACAAGCTCATCATTACAGTGACCTTATATCTCAATTATAATCAGTAGTTCCAAAAGTAGCTACTGAAACTATGCAATTCTGACTCCATTTCCACACAAAAACTCTCAGCCCATTCAACTGTTTATAAACTGAGATTTTTAATCTTTTTGCCACTCTTAATGAGCTCTGCACTGTAATATTCCCTTTTAAAGAGTGTAGCTCAATACTGTGCTAAAAACAATTTGGCTGGTACATTTAATTTTAATTTACATTTATTTAGAATCTATAAGAACTCTATTTGAAGAGTGCTCACTGTTTAATGTGGTGTAGGGAAGCTAAGCCCTTAAACTGATACAATGCTGTAACAGAGGTGTGTTCAAAGTGCTAGAGATCATTGTCAGAGATGTAGCAACTCTATAGGAAGATACAGAAGTCTTCACAACAGGGTAACGTTTGAGCTCTGATGAACAGGAATCTCCCAGTTATAACAGAATGACATTAGTCCGTATCTTTAAATGTGCAGAGTTTGAAGAAAAAGCCCAGCATGCGAGAGGAAAACTGAATCCATGGAGGATGGATGAAATTTAGAGCCTGATTTATTTTGTTCATACTTGTTTCTGCTACCAAGCCATGTTTTACTCAACCTGAATTTAAGTACTTAACTCATTAGAACTAAGATATAACTCATCAGTCAAGCATATTATAATTTCTATCATGATCATCATATATTTTTCTTATCTCCCTATTTTCCCATACTACTCAAATACATTTACCATGTCATACAGTAGAGAAGGTGGAACACAGTATTAGGAATTCTGGATATTATATCACACACCACACACAAAAATGAAATAAAAATGGATTATAGACCAAAATGTAAAACTTAGAGCTATAAAAACAGAAGAAAATTTTTGTGACCTTGAATAAAGCAAAAGTTTCTTAGATACAACCTGAAACACATGATCCATAAAAGAAAAAAACTGCTAAATTAGACTCCACTAAAATTAAGAACTTCTGCCTTTCAAAAAGCACACAGACTGGGAAAAAATATTTACAAATCACATATCTGATTAAGAACTTGTATCCAGAATGCATAAAGAACTTTAAAAACTCAATAATAATAATAATAAACATAACCTAACAAATATGGGCAAAAGATTTTAAAAGACACCTCACCAAAGAAACACACAGCAAATGATCACATGAAAACAAGCTCAGTATTATTAGTCATTAGGGAAATGCAAATTAAAACCACAATGAAAGACTATCACACGCTTATTAGAATAGCTAAAATTAAAAAAGATTGACTATATCAAGTTGTTGAGAATGTGGAGCAACTAGAATACTCATACATTGTTAGTAGGGATATAAAGTGTTATAACTACTTTGGGAAAGAGTTTGGTAGCATCTTAACAAGTTAAACATACACGTCATAGAATCCACCTATTGTATTCCCCCCTAGGTGTTACACAAAAGAAATAACATATGTCCATACAAAGGTACGTACCTGAGTATGTATAGCAGCTTTATTTATAATAGCCTGTAACTATAAACAATCCAAGACAGATAAAATATCATACACCCACACAATGGAATACTGCTCATTGATTATGTCTTAGCTATCCAGTGCTGCTATATCAGGAATATCAGAAGTGGATGCTTCCACAAAGAGAAATCTATTCTCTCACAATCTAGGAAGCTAGAAGTCGGGATTCAGGGTGCCAGCTCGAGAAAGAGGCTTTCTCTCTCTGTTGGCTCTGGGGAATGTCCTTGTCATCAGTCTTCCCCAGTTGAGGAGCTTCTCAAGTGTAGGGACCCCAGGTCCAAAGGACACGCTATTCTCCTGGCTCTTGTTTCTTGAAGGTATGAGGTCCCCCTGTCTCTCTGCTCATTTCTCTCTTTTATATTTCGAGAGAGATTGGCTTTAGGCAAAACCTAATCTTGTAGTTTGAGTCTTGCCTCATTAACATAACTTCCTCTAAGCCTGCCTCATTAACATCATAGAAGTAGGATTTACAACGCAGAGGACAATCACATCAGATGACAAAATGGTGGACAATCACACAATACTAGGAATCGTAGACTAGCCAAGCTGACACACATTTTGGGGGACACAATTCAATTCATAACAGAGTAAAAGAAATGAGCTAATGATGACACTCGATAACATAGACGAATCTCAAAATAATTATAAAAAAAATGAGGAGTGAAAAAGCCAGACGAAAGAGAGTACATATTGAATATTTCCATTTATATAAAACTCTAGACATTG
The DNA here is from genome assembly GCF_024166365.1 of Elephas maximus indicus. Classification (NCBI taxonomy): domain Eukaryota; kingdom Metazoa; phylum Chordata; class Mammalia; order Proboscidea; family Elephantidae; genus Elephas; species Elephas maximus. The sequence goes on from NC_064822.1 coordinate 121,630,611, forward strand.
CAAACTAATCTATAAATGACAGAAAGCAGATCAGTAGTTGCCTGGCAATGGAAACAGGAGAAGGGATGGGCAGCCGGAAGGGAAAACAAAAACACAGAAGAAAACTTTTAAGGATGATGGATATGCTCGTTTTCTTGATTGTAGTGATGATTCCATAGACACATACGCATTTCAAAGCTTATCAAACTGTACACTTTAAAAATGTGCAGTTTGGAGGCAGAGCCAAGAAGGCGGAACAGACAGACGCTTCCAGCGAGCCCTCTGTACAACAAAGACCCGAAAAAACAAGTAAAAAGAGTATATTTGTGACAAGCGGGGAGCCCTGAGCATCAAAGGCAAGTTTAGACAACGAACTGAGGGGCAGGAGGAGGAAGAGACCGTTCAGACATGGAGAGAAGTTACCGGACCTGAATCGCGGGAACCCTCAGGCACCATTCCCGGAGCAGCGGCAGCGACGGTGGCGGGCTGTTACTAGCGTTTGGTCACAGTTTCCTCAGGGAGAAGCAGCCAGCCACACAGCCTACTCACACCTCTGGAACCTGAGGAGAATGGTGCTCTCGGCAAAAGCTAAGTACCTGCATACATTTTACTGTGCCCAGGCACCCCCAAACCAGCTTGAGTGGTTAAATCCCTGGTCCTGAGATAGACCCTGGTGAGCACCTAGAGCCATCCTCCCAGGCTTACAGAAGGATAAAATTTGCAATTGGGGGGAAAAGATAATTTGCTAGCTCCATTAACTGGGGGAGCTTGGGAGAGAAATGGTTCCTGTCCAGGCATAAACTATCCATGGACCTTGAGCACCTATCCCTTCTGCATGGACCTGTGTGGGCCTATTTTGGGAGAATAGGCCCTCGTTGACAAACTCCAAACATTTCAGCTGTGCAGTAAAGAGGTGGGTGTTTGACGTTTGACATTGCTTTGCCTATTAAACAAGGTCCTCACCTACCCACATCAGGGGACCTAAGGACTGGTAGATCAACTCAGGTCACCCAGCCACCCGTGACAGGGGTCCAAAGATAACTGGTACCTCCCAGTGCTTATAACCAGAAACTTTGGGTGCCCACTGTCCCTCTGCAGAACCCACCCACCAGCACACGCTGTAGGGAATAGAGACACGTTTTCCTCAGAGACACTTAGGGGTCAGTTCTCAGCCCCCTGCCTTGTTCAGAGCGTTACCCCCTACTGCAATCAGATACCGGTATATACGCCAATCACCCCTGCCCCTCTAAGACTGCAGGACAGAGCCTGTACCACACACGTGATGATCAGCTACCTGGAAACCTGAGCTGAATTCATACAAGAAAACTGAATGGACTCCTAGACTGATATACCTGATAACACGTCTAGCCAGCTGGGGACAGGACACCAGAGCACCAAAGGCAAAAATAGTCAAGCTAGCTCACTCAAGCAACCCATACGGGTATAACAAAACAAAACAAAGCAAGCAGCTATGACACAGTAAGCAAGCATAAACAAATACAATAACTTATAGATGGCTTGGAGACAACAGTCAATATCAAGTCACATAAAGAAACAGACCATGATCAGCTCAACAGGCTCTCAAACCAAAGAATCCAGGGATCTTCCAGATGAAAGTGCATTCCTGGAATTACCAGATGCAGAATACAAAAGGTTAATATACAGAACCCTTCAAGACATCAGGAAGGAAATGAGGCAATACGCAGAACAAGCCAAGGAACACACAGATAAAGCAACTGAAGAATTCAGAAGGATTATTCAGGAACATAATGAAAAGCTTAATAAGCTGGAAAAATCCATAGACAGACAGCAATCAGAAATTCAGAAGATTAACAATAAAATTACAGAAGTAGATAATAGAAAGTCAGAAGAGTAGAACTGAGCAAGTAGAAGCTAGAACTTCCAAACTTGAAGATAAATCACTTGGTACCGATATATTTGAAGAAAATCACATAAAAGAATTTTAAAAAATGAAGAAACCTTAAGAATTATGTGGGATTCTATCAAGAGAAATAACCTACGAGTGATTGGAGTATCAGAAAAGGGAGGGATAACAGAAAATACAGAGAAAATTATTGAAGATTTATTGGCAGAAGACTTTCCTGATATTGTGAAAGACGAGAAGATATCTATCCCAGATGCTCATCGAGCTGCACATAAGGTAGATCTTAAAAGAAAGTCACCAAGACACATTATAATCTAACACGCCAAAACCAAAGATAAAGAGAGAATTATAAGAGCAGTGAGGCATAAAAGAAAAGTCACCTACAATGAAGAGTCAAAAAGCTCAGACTACTCCACAGAAACCATGCAGGCAGGAAGGCAATGGGATGATATATTTAAAAAATTGAACGAAAAAAAATTGCCTGTCAAGAATCATATATCCATCAAAACTGTCTCCTAAATATGCAGGTGAAATTAAGACATTTCCAGATAAACACAAGTTGAGGGAATTCGTAAAAATGAAATCAAAACTACAAGAAATACTAAAGGGAGTTCTTTGATTAGAAAATCAATAATATCAGGTATCAACCCAAGACTAGAATACTGGGCAGAGCAACCAGAAGTCAACCCAGATAGGGAAATTAAAAAAAAAAAAAAGACTAAACAAACAAAAAAGCCCAACACAGGGTAATGGTGATATTACTATAGAAAGAAGACAATATTAAAATAATAAAGAGGGACTAAGAAATGTAATCATACACCTCCCATATGGAGTGGAAGATACAGGAATACAAAGAAATAAAAGTTAGTTTTAAATTATTAGAAAAATAGGGGTAAATAATAAGGTAACCACAAAGGAGACAAACTATCCTACTCATCAAAATAAAATACAAGGGAAAAATACAGACTCAGCAGAAACAAAATCAACAACAACAAATATGAGGAAAGGACAATATATAAGGAAAATCTACTCAGCACATAAAATGAAGTGAGAAAAAGAAACTGTCAACAACACACAAAAAAGACATCAAAACGATGGCACTAAATTCAAATTCATACCTATCCATAATTACCCTGAATGTAAATGGACTAAATGAACTAGTAAAGAGACAAAGAGTGGCAAAATAGATTAAAAAACAAGATCCGTCTACATGCTGCCTACAAGAGACACACCTTAGACTTAGAGACACAAACAAACTAAAACTCAAAGGATGGAAAAAATATATCAAGTAAATAACAATCAAAAAAGAGCAGGAGTGGCAATATTAATTTCTGACAAAATAGACTTCAAAGTTAAACTCATCAGAAAGGACAAGGAAGGACACTATACAGTGATTAAAGGGACAACACACCAAGGAGATATAACCATATTAAATATTTATCTACCCAATGACAGGGCTGCAAGATACATAAAACAAACTACCAGCATTGAAAAGTGAGATAGTTAGGAGACTTCAACACACCACTTTCAGTGAAGGACAGGACATCCAGAAAGAAGCTCAATAAAGACAAGGAAGATCTAAATGCCACAATCAACCAACTTGACCTCGTAGACATATACAGAACACTCCAACCAACAGCAACAAACTATACTTTCTTTTCTAGTGCACATGGAACATTCTCTAGAATAGACCACATATTAGGTCATAAAGCAAGCCTTAGCAGAATCCAAAACATTGAAATATTACAAAGCATCATCTCTGACCATAAGGCCATAAAAGTGGAAATCAATAACAGGGAAAAGCAGGGAAAAGAAATCAAACACTTGGAAACTGAACAATACTCTCCTCAAAAAGACTGGATTATAGAAGACATTAAGGATGGAATTAAGAAATTCAGAGAATCCAATGAGAATGAAAACATTTCCTATCAGAACCTTTGGAACACAGCAAAAGCGGTGCTCAGACAATTTATGTCAATAAATGCACACATCCAAAAAGAAGAAAGGGCGAAAATCAAAGAATTATCCCTACAACTTGAACAAATAGAAAGAGAGGAACAAAATAAACCCACAGACACCAGAAGAAAACAAAGAATAAAAATTAGAGCTGAATTAAATGAAATAGAAAACAGAAAAACAAATGAAAGAATTAATAAGACCAAAAGTTGGTTATTTGAAAAAATCAACAAAATTGATAAACCACTGGCCAAACTGACAAAAGAAAACAGGAGAGGAAGCAAATAACCCAAATAAGAAATGAGATGGGCGATATTACAACTGACCCAAATAAAATTAAAAGAATCATATCAGATTACTATGAAAAACTATACTCAAATTCGAAAACCTAGAAGAAATGGATGAATTCCTAGAAACACACTACCTACCTAAACTAACACAAACAGAGGTAGAACAACTGAATAGACACATAACAAAAGAAGAGATTGAAAAGGTAATCAAAAATCTCTCAACAAAAAAAAAGCCCTGGTCCAGATGGCTTCACTGCAGAGTTCTACCAAACTTTCAGAGAAGAGTTAACACCACTACTACTAAAGGTATTTCAGAGCATAGAACAGGACGGAATACTACCAAACTCTTTCTATGAAGTCACCATATCCCTGATACAAAAACCAGGTAAAGACACCACAAGAAAGAGAATTATAGACCTATATCCCTCATGAATGTAGATGCAAAAATCCTCAACAAAATTCTAGCCAAAAGAATTCAACAACATATCAAAAAAATAATTCACGATGACCAAGTGGGATTCATACCAGGTATGCAGGGATGGTTCAACATTAGAAAAACAATTAATGTCATGCACCACATAAAAGAAAAGACAAGAATCACATGATTTTATCAATTGATGCAGAAAAGGCATTTAACAAAGTTCAACACTCATTCATGATAAAAACTCTCAGCAAAATAGGAATAGAAGGAAAATTCCTCAACATAATAAAGGGCATTTATACAAAGCCAACAGCCAACATCACCATAAATGGAGAGAGCCTAAAAGCGTTCCCAATGAGATCAGGAACCAGAAGGATGCCCTTTATCACCACTCTTATTCAACATTGTGCTGGAGGTCCTAGCCAGAGCAATTAGGCTAGATAAAGAAATAAAGCACATCCAGACAGGCAAGGAAGAAGTCCAAGTATCTCTATTTGCAGATGACATGATCTTATACACAGAAAACCCTAAGGAATCCTCCAGAAAACTACTGAAACTAATAGAAGAGTTCAGCAGCGTATCAGGATACAACATACAAAAATCAGTTGGATTCCTCTACACCAACAGCAAGAACATAGAAGAGGAAATCACCAAATCAATGCCATATACAGTAGCCCCCAAGAAGATAAAATACTTAGGAATAAATCTTACCACAGATGTAAAAGACTTATACAAAGAAAACTACAGTACACTTCTGCAAGAAACCAAAAAAGACCTACATAAGTGGAAGAACATAACTTGCCCATGGATAGGAAGGCTTAACATTATAAAAATATCTATTCTACAAAAATTGATCTATACATTTAGTGAAATTCCGATCCAAATCCCAAGAACATTCTTTAATGAGATGGAGAAACAAATCACCAACCTCATACGGAAGGGAAAGAGGCCCCGGATAAATGAGGCATTACTGAAAAAGAAAAACAAAGTAGGAGGCATTACTTTACCTGATTTTAGAACCTACTATACCGCCACAGAAGTCAAAAGAGCCTGGTACTGCTACAACAACAGATACATGGACCAATGGAACAGAATTGAGAATCCAGACATAAATTCATCCACATACAAGCAGGTGATATTGGACAAAGACCCCAAAACAGTTAAATGTGGAAAAGACGGTGTTTTTAACAAATGGTGCTGGCATAACTGGATATCCATCTGCAAAAAAATGAAACAAGACCCATACCTCACTCCGTGCACAAAAACTAACCCAAGATGGATCAAAGACCTAACCATAAAATCTAAAACAATAAAGATCATGGAAGAAAACATAGGGACAATGTTAGGAGCCCTAATACATGGCATAAACAGTATACAAAACATTATTAAGAATGCAGAAGAAAAACTAGATAGCTGGGAGCTCCTAAAAACCAAACACCTATGCTCATCCAAAGGGTTACCAAAAGAGTAAAAATGTACTGGGAAAAAGTTTTAAGCTATGACATTTCTGATCAGCGCCTGATCTCTAAAGTCTACATGATACTGCAAAAACTCAACTGCAAAAAGACAAATAACCCAATTAAAAAATGGGCAAAAGATATGAATAGACACTTCACTAAAGAAGACATTCAGGTAACTAACAGATATATGATGAAATGTTCACGATCATTAGCCATTAGAGAAATGCAGATCAAAACTATAATGAGATTTCATCTCACTCCAACAAGGCTGGCATTAACCCAAAAAACACAAAATAATAAATGTTGGAGAGGCTGTGGAGAGATTGGAACACTTATACACTGCTGGTGGGAATGTCAATGGAACAACCACTTTGGAAGTCAATTTGGCGCTTCCTTAAAAAGCTAGAAATAGAACTACCATACGATCCAGCAATCCCACTCCTTGGAATATATCCTAGAAAAATAAGAGCCTTTACACAAACAGATATATGCACACCCATGTTTACTGCAGCACTGTTTACATTAGCAAAAACATGGATGCAACCAAAGTGCCTATCAACGGATGAATGGATAAATTATGGTATATTCACTCAATGGAATGCTACACATCGATAAAGAACACTGAGGGATCTGTGAAATATTTCATAACATGGAGGAACCTGGAAGACATTATGCTGAGTGAAATTAGTCAGTTGCAAAAGGACAAATATTGTATAAGACCACTATTATAAGAACTTGAGAAATAGTTTAAACTGAGAAAACATTCTTTTGTGGTTACGGCGGGGGGGAGGGAGGGAGGGCGGGAGAGGGCTAGTCACTAATTAGATAGTAGATAAGAACTACTTTTAGGTGAAGGGAAAGACAGCACACAATACAGGGGAGGTCAGCACAACTGGACTAAACCAAAAGCAAAGAAGTTTCCTGAATAAACTGAATGCTTCAGAGGCCAGCAGGGGCAGGGGTCTCAGGACCATGGTTTCAGGGAACATCTAAGTCAATTGGAATAATAAAATGTATTGAAAAAACATGCTGTGTCCCACTTTGAAGAGCGGCGTCTGGGGTCTTAAACGCATCTAAGATGCATCAATTGGTCTCAACCCACCTGGATCAAAGGAGAATGAAGAACACCAAGGACACAAGGTGATTATGAGCCCAAGAGACAGAAAGGGGCACATGAAGCTGAGACTACACCATCCTGAGACCAGAAGAACTAGATGGTGCCCGGCTACATCGGATGACTGCCCTAACAGCGAACACAACAGAGAACCCCTGAGGGAGCAGGAGAATAGTGGAATGCCGACCCCAAATTCTCATAAGACCAGACTTAATGGTCTGACTGAGACTGGAAGGACCCTGGTAGTCATGGCCCCCAGACCTTCTGTTGGCCCAGGACAGGAAACATTACCAAAGCCAACTCTTCAGACGTGGATTGGACTGGACAATGGGTTGGAGAGGGATGCTGGTGAGGAGTGAGCTTTTTGGATCAGGTGGACACTTGAGATTATGTTGCCATCTCCTGCCTGGAGGGGAGATGAGAGGGTGGAGGGAGTTAGAAGCTGGTGAAATGGACACAAAAACAGAGAGTGAAGGGAGAGAGCAGGCTGTCTCATTAGGGGGAGAGTAATTGGGAGTGTAGCAAGGTGTATAAGGGTTTTTGTGTGAGAGACTGACTTGATTTGTAAACTTTCACTTAAAGCACAATAAAAATTATAAAAAAAAATGTGCAGTTTATTGTGTGTCAATTATACCTCAATAAAGTATTAAAAGAGCCCTGGTGGTGCAGTGGTTAAGTGTTCAGCTGCTAATTGAAAGGTCAATGGTTCAAAACTACCATCAGCTCCATGGGAGAAACATGTGGCAGTCTTCTTCAGTAAAGATTACAGCCTTGGAAATCACGGGGCAGTTCTACTCTGCCCTATAGTTGGCTAGGAGTCAGAATTGACTCTATGGCAATGGGATGCTAAGTGTTTAAAAAAATATATATGGAACGATTCTTTCAGTTTGGATATACCTTCTGTATGTTTGCTGGCTAATGGCTGATTAGGCATTTTCTTTGTGCAAGTCATAAAAAAAAAAGAAAAAACCCACTGCCGTCGAGTCGATTCCGACTCATAGCGACCCTACAGGACAGAGTAGAACTGCACGTTAGAGTTTCCAAGGAGCGCCTGGAAGATTTGAACTGCCAACTCCTTGGTTAGCAGCCATAGCACTTAACCACTACGCCACCAGAGTTTCCATTTGTGCAAGTCATAGTACTTATTAATACAAAAACAAAGCTTAGCTATATGATCCATGCCTTAAGAACCCAGAAGAGCAGCATTATGACTAAGGATGGGAAGCATCTCATGAGGCCTGGGAAGAGACCCTTGTTAGGAGACCTAAAAAATGAGAAGGAGAAAAACATTCAAACAGCACTGGGAAGTCTATTGTAAATGACATAATAACCCTGTGGTTACTGAATTATCTTTTTTTTTTTTTTTTTTTGGTAAATGTTTATTTTACTTATCCATCTCCCCACTTAGATTGGGAGCTCCTATAAGAAAACAATTTCAGTCTTTTCCAGTCATGCCCAGCATAGCTCCTGGAATATGCCTGTGATCAATAAATGTTGGTTTATTGAATAAGCAAATGAAAAATGGATAACACATGGTATGCTATAGAATGAAAGCTTTTAACAGGAGGATTACTAAGAATTATTCACCAGAAAAATATTGGGAAGATGGTTGGAAGCAATACTATTTGAAACTCTTACTCTATTTGAAAGTGTTTTGTGTTCAGGTATTGTCCTGCTTATATTACACAAATCCCCACTACCTTTTACAACAAATATACAAGATAAGCAATATTATGCTAATTTCAAAAATAAAGAAACCTTGTATTCGCAGTGGTTACATGACTTGTCTAAGGTAGTTCTGCAAATAAGTGGTAGACCAGGAATTTATAGTGGAGCTAGGATTTAAGGTCAGGTCCGATGAGTACAAAGACTCTGATCTTTCCACTACATTTTGCTGGTGCCTTGCAGATACATACAAATTTGCAGAAAATGAACAACTAAGTATTCCTCCTTTTCCATCAGTGATTTTGAAGGACTAGAATTAGAATGTGTCTGTAGAAGACTATTCTCTATCAAAAGGTATAATTCCATGAGGAAATGCTGGCTATAGTTCTACCTATATGGAAAATAAGAATCAAAGGAATGTTGCAGTCTGTTTCCAAAGCATTATAAAGGAGCGATGGAGAGAGAACTTGAGTTCTTCAAACACTTAACAGAGGTTGTATTATGCTAAAAACACTATCAGATAACTTTTTAATTTTTTTTTTACTAAAAATATCATCTTCTAGGAGATGAAAGAAATGATGATTGGAACCACAAACGACAGTGGTACAGATAAAAGGAAAGAGGAATAGAAGGTATGTCATTAAGGACGTGTATTACCAACTGCCTAGTCTAATGAAGAGAATGGATGTGTTCCTGACACAGATCAATATCCAAGTTGGACACCTTTTAGAACTTCCATTTTTCACATTTACATTGCACTCCAGACTGATTATATTGGGCTGGCTCCAGCATACCTTCTCTCCCATTGTCACCATTTTGATCCACAGTACCCTTCAAAATTCTCATCAACAGTAATTAGAAAATTCTAAAGTGAGTAAAGATCTAAAGATATGATATTGACTTTGGTCCCTGACATTTGAAATTGAGGTAATGCCTAGGTTTACAATAAGAAACATCCACTAGGTCAACATAGTTATGCCTCTGCAGCACTGAAGAGAGTCAATGATAAAGGTCTTGGAGCCACACACAGATGTTAGACCAAAGCTTTAGCAGTAAAGGAGGTCTCTGAGGAAAGAAGCATATATAGAGAACAAAGCAGCAGGCCAACACTGAAGTTATTACCCCAGGAGGCAGGAGAATAGAAAACATATTTAAGAGAAGTCAAGGTGTTTACTGAAACTAAAGCTATTATACGCATATATCAATTAGCACTCTTTTTCTATGTTAATAATTCAAGTGTCCTAAGGCCATTTTTTGTGTTAAGTGTCAATTTGCAATGAAATCTCTTCAGGTGTTATTTCAAATTTTAAGTAAAGTATTAGAAACACAAAAACATTATAACTAGGCAAGAATGTTTAAAAGCAAATACACATACATAAAAATCCAATAAAAAAGACGTTTCTGTGCCAGTGATAGCATCTTGGTTGAATACCTCACATATGCTACTCAAAGGAGTTTCGTGGTCCTTTAAGGAAATTTCTTTTCTGGCAGAAGTCTGAAAGCCTCTCTAGTATTTAAAAAAAATGAGGAAAAAAGCAAGAAGGGTGAGTGTTAAACTCTCATTTAAACAACTGTACACTCAACAGAACGCCTTTTTGCAACCTTTCAATGAGACAGGACTTCTTTAATTTGGGCTGAACAGCCTGTGTTCCATATTTCTTAGCTTGGCTGACATAGAGGTCACAGATTTACTGTGGGACAAGTTGGAATCACTTACATATTATCCTAAATTTAGATGTGGCCTAGATTTTTTACTGAAATGATGAGAGACATGGCAATAAAATGAACTTTTGCTGCTTTTATCACTTCCTTCTAGCAAAGTTAAAAAAAAAATCATAAAATAAATTGTGCTTAAGGAAACCACTGAACTCATCAAGCTCTGTCTCTTTAAACTGATTAAGTTATTTTATACCCCAACCCCTTATCTTATACCCCAGGCAGCACTAAATTGCTTTGTAAGTGACCTTGTGGTATTTCCTGAATATCCTTCCTTAGCAGACAGGTCCAAATATACACAATGTCAGGATAAACATACGTGAACTGTAATCATGTTCAGTTTGAATCTTTAAAGTCTTTTTCAGATACCTCCCAACTCTGTAGTCACAATTTTCCCAGAAGAGTATTGCATCAGTGTAACATGAATTTATTGATCATTGTAAGGTGTATGTACTCTGTTGCTGGAGGTGATGCAAAGAAATATACTATTCTTACCTTCAAAAAATTGCAATTGAATAAGCAAGATATAATTCCATAAAAACTTCAATAACAATTAAATATTAAAAGAGCTCACCCAACAATCTACCATTTAGAAGAAGAGATTACTCTAGGGTGGAATAACGAACTTATAATGCCTTTAAGATGTTATACAATGACTGCAGATCTGGCCGCTCAAAAGCCACTCATGGCTAAAGAGCTGATTCTCCCAGTAGGACTGCCACCGAAACTCTTCCCTCCATTTCTGTTTCAGGGACCTCCTCTGCTTCTGCTCAGTTACTAGTTACCAGATTATCACCTTCCACAGACAGGCACCTCCACAACTTGCTTCATAATACATCCCAGGAAACACTGCGTAATCAACTCCAAGTAAGTCTCTCTATGCACCTTGTGTCACAATCCCTAAATCAAGTGAGTAATATATACTACTGGATTCAATCCTGTAGGATGAGGGTGCAAACGTAATGGCTAGAAAAGGCATCATAGAGAGACTGGATCAGTACCTGTCAAGATGTACCCGTGTCCAAACCTCTGGTGCATATAGAACCCAGTGCCAGTACTGACCAGGCAGTGTGTGAGAGGATTAGGCCTAGAAGAAGGGAGTTGGCTAGAAGCCAGAAAGAATACAAGGATGTGGGGCAGAGCTACTATGACTTCCCTGATGGGTCATCAACTGTGAAAAAGATCAAGTGTGAAAAAGTCTGATGAACAGAGTTCCTGGCCAGATCCTGGAGTCTGAAGAGAGAGCTGATGAAGGAAAGCAGGAGGTACACAGAAGAAACAGAAAGTGCGCCAGAGCCCAGAGCTTCCCAGGAAGTCCACCTAAATGAAGGTAAGGGCTATTGGAAAAGAGTCTACATCTGGTTAGAACATGATAAGAAAGCAAAATTTCAATTAGATCACTGAGGAGCACTTATTTATTCAACACTTATTTATTGAGCATCCCTTGTATGCCAGGCATTGTTCTAGTTTTAGAGATACATTAGTGATCAAAATAAATGAAAATTCCTGCCACCAATAGATCCCTGTTCCCCTGCTAGAATGTGATCGCCATTTTTGTCAGAGATATGTACAAGTGTATATACAAATGTACATATATACATACACACATATGCACACACTTAATATACATATATACACTCATATGCATATATATATATACATCATACAAGTATATACACACATATATTACAAAATTAAGTATATGTGTGTATATATATATGTATACACACACACTATATGGTAACAAATACCAACAAAAAGCAGAAAAAATGGGATCGAAAGCGGTGAGTAGGGGAATATGAGAGGTAGCAGTTTTAAATGACATGGTAGGGAAAAGACTTACTAGAAGGTGCCATATTAGTGAAGAACTGGAGGGGTAGAAACTTTCCCATTCTCTTCTTCCTCCAACGCCCTGCTGACGAGGAAGAAAAATGGGCAGTTTTCAATCCTTCTTACCCCCATTCTACATTGCATAATAATTATTATTATACTTGCATTGTTGTTGTTGTTAGGTGCTGTCAAGTCGATTTTGACCCACACAACCCCATGTACAACAGAACATAACATCGCCCGGTCCTTCGCCACCCTTACAATTGTTGTTATGTTTAAGCCCATCGTTACAGCTACTGCGTCAACCCATCTCATTGAGGATCTTCCTCTTTTTCCTTGATCCTCTACCAGTACTTGCATTACTTCCCCAAATCTACTCCAATCTTCTTAAATCCAGTATCCTTTTTTTTTTTTTCCCTAAAGACATTCGGGTAGAATAGGGTCAGATGAATTCTAATCTCCTCGCAGAGGAAAGAAATTGCTATTACCAAACATTATCAAAGATATTCTCGATCACAGAGGACATAAAACATTACTATTAAACACTGCTGATTTAGGATGAGAGAGACAATTAACTCATGTATTCATTCATGCTCACATTTATTAAGCATAACCTTAGTCCTGGCATTGACAGACTCTGAGAACACAAGAGAAACACTGCCAGGTCCACTTTGGAGGGGGTATAATCTGCTCTAGGAGCTCAGTGAAGTACTGTAATAGCAAAATTGAGATTTAGAGGATAAGTAAGAACCAGAAAGAAGAGAAGACCACGTAGGGTGGGCTATTCTGCACTAAAGTGGAATGGCCTAATACTGGGATGAACTTAGGATATCTAACAAAAGAAAAGAAGACCAAATAGTAGGACATGCTGAACAAGAAAAGAAGAATAGTTGCCTACAAGACTTGAGAGGTACATGGGTGGACAGGAGCAAAATCACAAAGAGACTGAGGACCACTTAAAGATTTTGGTCTTTATACTGATAGAAATAGGAAGCCAAAGGAAGCTTTTAAGCAGAAGAGTAAATGAATTTTACAAAGCTCACTGATTTAACTTTTAAAGTTTCACTTTGGTTCTAAATGGAAAATAGAGTGAGGGATGTTGGAACATGGGTTAGGAGTCTGAGATGAGGTTAGTTTAGAACCCCAGAAATGGGCAGAAAAGAGCACATTTGAGAGAGACAAAATCCTCAGGACTTAGAGAAGGCCACGTAGTGACATAGGATTCACTGTCGTAAAAGCAGGTTGGAGGATTCTAGGAGAAGGGCTTAAAGAGAAGTTTAAAGGTGACTAAGAGCCGAATGGGGAAAAAGCTGGCATGATATAGGCTAGAGAGAATCTAGTTTATAAATAGGAGTTCCACTATTGCTAACACCATCGCCAGTTTATTTTTCACGCGGAAAACATAATAACCTTTTAAAATAGAAGCAGATCATTTTGTTGCTCTGCTAAAATTCCTCCAATGAATTCCCATCTTCCTACAAGGCCTCACATGATCTACATCTTCCACCCTTATTCTCCATCTCTGCTATCACTGCTCCCATTTTCTATCACTCCGTGTCTTGCTCACTTGTTCCTGATTATGCGAAGTATTTCCTATCTCCGTCTGAAATGATCTTCCTCCTGATACCCTAATGGCTCACTCCTTCACTTTATCCGTGCCTCTACTCAAATATCACCTTCTCACAGAGGGCCTCCGTAACCAGTTACCTAAAATAACTCTCATTATTTGTATCCCTCTTCTGGTTTATTTTTTATTCTTAGCCTTCCTCACAACTTAATAAATCATACATTTATATTTATGAATATAAACTCCATAAGAATAAGGGCTTCGTTTATTCCTTCCCTGATGTACCTCTCATGTATAGAGCATACCATTGTCACTGAGTCGCTTCTGACTCATAGTGACCCTATTGGACAAAATAGAACTGCCCCCTAGGGTTTTCAAGGAGCTGCTGGTGGATTCAAACTTCCGACCTTTTGGTTAGCAGACGAGCTCTTAACCATTACGCCACCAGTGTTCCACATAGAACATAAAAAAAAATAATTCATATTTGTCTATTGATTATAGATATTGTTTAGCACTTCTGTTCATCAATTTCCTCTTCTCTTACACCTCTGCCCTTTTGAAATACTAGTGGAAACTCTTAAATCTCTACCTGTTCAATTTTCTAGATTAATCAACACCATCCATTCCCACTATAAAGCCTGATGCTCACAGGATACAGAAATCTCACAGCTGTTAGACTATCCGCTAGCATTCTTATTTACTTTTTGCCCTACAAGTTAGTCTGTATGCTTTCCAAGAATCAGTAGCATTGGTTCCCAATTTATTTCTACCAGTTGGACTTGTCAGTGTCATTTCAAAAATAATTTATTATTATGTAAGTCAATATAATATGAGTGTGAAAAAAATTATAATTTGAGTAATACGGAAAGGCTTGATAAATGAGATTTATATTTAAAGACATTGCCACTGAATGTCCGCTTTAAAAGACTGAGGAAAAACATCATAAATATCCAGAATTAGTCACTCGTACTTTTTCTTTTTTTTACTTTTGAAATATATTTAAGGTCTTATTTTATATATGTTCAAACTGGAAATTTTAGATGATGGCTTATGGTGTAGCTTACACATAAATGACAACACCAAATTCCCATCAGTGAAAAAGAAAAGTCCTGGCTCTACATCAAAAGATTGACGAATGTACATTTAGGTGTACATTTCTATGCTTTAGGTTAAAATAGGATGTTTAGAGTGCTTATGCATATTTCAAAATTCTCCATTTTAGCTAGTTTTTTCTATTAAGTAACTCTGCCAGATTTTATCAGGTAAATTGGATTCTCCTTAACCTACTACATTAAAAAAAAAAAAATTACATTAGATAACCCATATTCTTCCCTCCCCTTTTCCATTGAGTACAAATGAAAATTAAATTTTATCTAACGTGTAATCTGAGATCTATCCACACGGGTTGCCTGCAATTCTATGTTGAAAATAATTCTAAGTTCCAATGGACTAAGAGGAAAAATATGATTAGTTATCTGTCACGGACAAAGAGGACTATAATGTCAGTGCTACACTTTCTCTGTCCTTGACCTGAACACTTCACCCTTACCCAGGAAGCCTACTGCCAAGCTCTTCTGGGGCAGCAACACACAGGGTTTAGTCACCCTGTTCTACAACTTCTTGTATCCACTCTTACCCAACTCCAATTTCATTTCATTGCTAGTTACTATTTATATTTCCATATATGACCCTCAACTTAGGGTGAGGTGCTTAGGAATGACTTTTTTTTTTTTTTTTAGATGAAAGAAAAAAATCTATTCAGTGTCAGAACCAGTGAATTCTCATAGAAAGAGTCTAAAACTTGGAGTCAGAGGGCACAGTCTATACACTTAAGGGCTTAGGCCATGTAGACAAGTCACTTTTTCAGGCCTCAGTTTTTTCACCTATAAATTAGGGTCACTCCCAAATGAATCAATGCTGAATTTCTTTCCTGAGGCCATTATCTATCAAATAAATTTGTGTTCATGAAAGCCTTCTGCAAATTAATATATGAAAAAAGAAAGACATTTTTGTAGACCTCCTCAATTTACTTTTATGTTATTGTTGTTGTTAGGTGCCACTGAGTCCATTCCAACACATAGCAACCCTATTTACAGCAGAACAAAACACTGCCTGGTCCTGCGCCATCCTCACAATCATTGCTGTGTTTGAGCCCATTGTTGCAGCCACTGTCAATCTGTGTTGTTAAGAGTCTTCCTCTTTTTCTCTGACCCTCTACTTTACCAAGCGTGATGTCCTTCTCCAGGGACTGGTCCCTCCAGATTCATCTTGCTATTCTCCCTTCTAAGGAGCACTCTGGCTGTACTTCCTCCAAGATGGATTTGTTTGTTCTTACGGCAGTCCATGGTATATTCAACATACTTCATCAACACCATAATTCAAAGGTATCAATTCTTCTTTGGTCTCCTTATTCATTGTCCAGCTTTTACCTGCACTTGAGGCAACTGAAAATACCATGGAATGGGTCAGGAGGAATGACTTTTAAGGACCCATAAAATCAGCAAGATAACATGAATTTAAAGCTAGAGAGAAAGAAGAAAGGAAAAAAGGCAGGGACATTGAGAGTTAGGAATGAGGCTAATGTAAAAATTTATACCATAAAGGCCAATAAACACACTACTGATAGACCACAAGTCTCGCTCTAACAGAGTAAAAATGAAAAAGAAATCCAGAAAATAAAAACAAGCTAATTTCTCAGAACAATCAAAATTAGTCCTAATTATAAAATAAACAAACAAAACAGCTAAACAACAACAAGAAATTACTGCCAATATTATTTCCTCTACCTAGCTCAGTTTCTCAGGAGATGAAATAACTTCTATGTGTGTTTTCTTCTGGTGAATTATCATAGGGCTTCCTTTGTACCCCTCTAGTAAGCTATTTATCCATAATATACTTTTTACCCTCCTTTAAAAGAGATAAACACATATCTGTAATGCAACCTCACCTAAACACTGAACTTTCATACAACAGAAACTCAGTATATTCATTTATAAGAGATTAAAAAGTGGATGAAGAAACAGGTGAATCAGTGACTGAAAGTATGAATGCTACTAGCTTTCCCTTTGCCCGTTTCATTTTCCCAATGAATTTTGCTGATCCTATGGCTTTTTTTTTTTTTTATGGCTTATGGCTTGTCCTCTGAAGGTCAGTTTCACTTTGACAATGCTAAAGAATCTAATAAACCAACTCTGCTCATACATAAATGGACAGCTATAAGTACTTATAAATAAGAAAGACAGAAGAAGAATTGACGCCTTTGAATTGTGGTCTTGACGGAGAATATTGAATACACCGTGGACCGCCAAAAGAATAAACAAATCTGTCTTAGAAGAAGTACAACCAGAACGCTCCTTAGAAGCAACGATGGCAAGACTACCTCTCACAGACTTTGGACATGTTATCAGGAGGAATCAGTCCCTGAAGGACATCATGCTTGGTAAAGTAGAGGATCAGCAAAAAAGAAGAAGACCCTCAACCAGGTGGATTGACACAGTGGCTGCAACAATGGGCTGAAGCATAATAATTGTGAGGATGGCACGGGACTGGGCAGTGTTTTGTTCTGTTGTGCATGGGGTCACTATGAGTTGGAACTGACTCGATGGCACCTAACAACAACATAAGTATTTAAAAACCTACAAAGCTGGTTTTTATTTCTTGATTTTAACTATACATTTCAGAGAGA
Organism: Elephas maximus indicus; assembly: GCF_024166365.1. Classification (NCBI taxonomy): domain Eukaryota; kingdom Metazoa; phylum Chordata; class Mammalia; order Proboscidea; family Elephantidae; genus Elephas; species Elephas maximus. The sequence continues at coordinate 121,648,179 of NC_064822.1, forward strand.
GAAAAAATGCCTATCATCTTTGATGTCAAATACAAATTTCACTCTACATAGGATCCAGTTCTAAACTATACATTGAAAGGCTTACAATTTTGGTTTGAGATAATACTAAAGTAAATACAATGTGTTTGAAGTGACTCTTCCCAACATTGAAAAGGGAAATAACAAAGCACTCATAAACCAATATTTCCATAATAAGAAAACAGGTATATCTGTGTGAAAATGATATTCTGAATGGCATGTTGAAATGCTGAGTGCCGTGGCAGGCATGATTAAATTAAAATGAAGGTCTGTACAATTATTCAGTGAACATGGACTGCATCGCATAGTTTAAATACATTAAGTGAATTACAACATCCAGTTACACAGGTATTTATCAGTGCACTGGTAATCATAAAACCCTGCTTTGGTTTCAGTGTTTTGTCTTGTTTTAATGTTTTTCTCTATTTCTAAGGGCATTTATTTATTTTTTAATAGTGAAAGAGTTTTTACATTGACGTATGCATTAGCACTGCTTACATCTTCTCTTTGAAATAATGGGTGATTCATCATCAGGACAGGTTTCTTACAAATGACTCATTTATCTCAGCAAGCAGTCTTAGTAATAAAAAAAAAAATTCAATGGCTTAATACCAGTAAATGGCTAAAAGACACACATACACACACTCACTTTCTGTCTCAACTTACACATGCTTTCTTGCCAAATTTAAAAATATGACAAAATTATTTTCTTCCTTAGTCTAAAGGAAAGAATTAGTCTAAAAAAAAATCGTAGCAATTAAAAATTTTACTCTTACGTATCTGACTAAATAAGTGAGAACCAATGATAGCAAAGAAGACAACACAGTGATGCATGACTTTCAATTGACAATCTGGCTCTTCGTTCTATTCCTGTTAAGTCTTACATAAACAGAAACAATCTGATCACATTTCTCCCCAATCCCCCCCCATCTATTTGTATTAACAGCACCACCATTTTCTTCATTAACCAGTATCGACCCCTGAGCTTCATTCACCCATCTGACAAATAAATACATGGTGATTCTCAAACGGATCTTGTTGGAACTGGTGGTCTAGGCTCTGGAGATACAAAGGTGAGAAGAGACAACCTGCAAACAAAAACCATAATAAGATATCATTTCACACCCATCAAAGTGGGAAAAATTGAACAGTACGATAATACTAAGTTTTGGGGAGGATATGGACCAACAGAAACTGTTCCACAACACTGAGGAGAATAAATTTCTTTATTACGGCCATCCTAGTGGGTGTGTAGTAGTCTCGATGGTTTTAATTTGAATTTCTCTAACAGTTAATTATACTGAGCATCTCTTCAGGTGCCTATTATTAGCCTTTCATATATCTTTTTGATGAAATGTATATACAAAATTTCTCTTTCTTTTTAATTGGATAGCTTCTTATAATTGAACTGTAAGAGTTCTATATGTATTCCAGATAAAAATGTTTTATCAGATATGTGATTTTCAAATATATTCTGCTAGCCTGTAGGTTACCTTTTTTTCACTTTCTTAACAGGATCTTTTGAGGAGAAAGAGTAAATTTTGATGAAATCTAATATACCATTTTTTTTTTTCTTTTATGGACCATGTTTTTTGCATCTTAACATAGAAATCATTGCCTAACTCAAGACCACAAAGCTTTTCACCTATGTTTTCTCCTAGCAGTTTTATGGTTTTAATTCTTGGATAGATCTATAATTCATTTAAGCAAAAGGTAAGGGTCTAGGTTCTTTTTATGCATATGGTTATACAATTATTCCAGCACCATTTGTTGAAATAACAATCCTTTCTCATTGGATTGTTTCTCACCTTTGTCAAAAATTAATAGACCATAAATAAATGAGTTTATTTGTTAACTCTATTATGTTCCATTGACTTACATGCCTAACTTTATGCTGATATCATGCTTGATTAAATTTTCATTTTAAGGGATTAAAAAACTAAGTGAAACTTTCACATTTACCCACATATTTACTGTTCCTATTGCTCTCTCAGTCCTTTGTGTTGATTCAAATTTCCATCTGACATCATTTTCTTTTTGCAGGAAGATTTCCTTTAATACTTCTGGGTTAGCGCAGGCCTACCGGTGATGCATTCTTTCAGTTATTGTGTGTCTCAAATGGTCTTTTTTAAAGCCTTTTTTTCCTTTATTTTGTTTTATTTTTATTACTAGATATATGTGGTAGTCAGTCTCTGACCCAGCTCCTAATTAACCTACCTCCTAATATTCATGTCATTACATAATTCCTTCCCCTTGAAAGGAGGTTGGACCTAGTAATTTATATACAGCAAAATAGATGGACTATCACATCTGTGATTAATTTACAAATGTCTGTGACTTCTGTCTTGCTCTCTCTCTCGCTGACATTATCTCAATCCCTTCTATTTGGTCGCTCTGATGAAGCAAACTACCATGTTGTGAAATAGTCTATGGAGAAGTCCACATGGCGAGGGAACCAAGAGAGACATACATACAGCAGCTCATAAGGAACTAAGGCCAATAGCCTGTGAGGAACTGAATCCTGCTAACATCTATATGAGTAAGCTAGGAGCGAATCCTTCCCAACAAAGCCTTGTAACGACTGCAGCATTATGAGAGACTCAGAGCCAAAAAACCCAGCTAAGTTACAGCCAGATTGCTGACCCATAAAAGCAGTGAGAGGATAAAATTTCCTGCTTTAAATCACTAAGTTTTGGAGTAATTTATTATGCAGCAATAGATACCTGACACAGAATAAAATTTTAGGTCAACAGACTTTTATTTATTTATTTTTTTTTTTTCAGTACTTTAAAGATGTTCTGCCATCTTCTGGCTTATACTGTTTTGAGAAGTCTATTGTCTTCCTTGACTTTGTTCTGTTCTATGAACATGATTTGTGTTTTTTTTTTTCCCACTGATAGTTTTAAGATTTTTCTCTTCCTTATTGATTTTGAACAATTTGATTATTATATGCCTTGGTGTATTTTTCTTCATTCCATTTTTGCTTCATGTTTTTTGAGCTTTTGGAATTGTGAGTTGATAGTTTTCATCAAATTTTAATTTTTCAGCCATATTTTCAAATACTTTTCATCTCCTTCCCTTTCCCTTGGGAACTACAATTACACAATGGTGTGAAGTTGTCTCACAGCTCATTGATGCTGTCTTTATTATTTTTCAATCTGTATTTCAGTTTTGATAATTTTCATTGCTGTCTTCGAATGTACTAATCTTTTCTTCTGTAGTGCCTAATCTGCTACTAATACCTTCTAGCATATTTTTCATTTCAGACATTGTAGTTTCTATCTCTAGAAACTTAATAAAGGTATTTTTTACATCTTCCATGTTTCTTTTTATCACGATTAGTCTTTTCTCTACCTTCTTGAACATAGTATTAAACTGTGCTAATGCCCATGTCTACTAATGCTATAATCTATGTCACTTCTGGGTCTGTTTCTATTGATTGATTTTATCCTCATTATGGGTTGCATTTTCCTGGTTCTTTTCATGTCTGGTAATACATTTACTGAATTTTACTTTGTTGGGTCTGGAATTTTTGTATTTCTATAAATATTCTTGATCTGTTTTCTAGGATACATCAAATTACATAAAAACGGTTTCATCATTTCTAGCCTTGCTTTTAAGTTTTGTTAGGTAAAACCAGGGCAGCCTTTGGTGAAGGGCTAATTTTGCTCCACGACTGAGGCGATCCACTACTCATCTGTCAGTACACCATACTGTAGTGGCTTGTATGTTACTGTGTTGCAAGAAGCTATGCTACCAGTATTTCAAATACCAGCAGAGCAACTCATGATGGACAGGTTTCAACAGGGCTTCTAAACTAAGACAGACAAGGAAGAAAGGCCTGGTGATCTACATCTGAAAATTAGCCAACAAAAACCCTATGGATCACAACAGAATATAGTCCAATATTATGCTGGAAGATAAGCCCCCTAGGTTGGAAGGCACTCAGCAATGAACTTAAACATATCAATGATCATGAACATGGCACAGGACCATGCAACATTTTGTTCTGTTGTACATGGGGTTGTCATAAGTTGGAGCTGACTCAACAGCAACTAACAAGACCGCCACTAAGGCAATATCATTCTGGGTATTCTACAAACTATTCTTGGCCCAACATGAGCTATGGGCATGGTTTCCTCTGCTCCATTCAGGAGTTTTCCTCATATACTAATGCTTATTAGTGTTCATTTGAAGACTCTAGATTTTCTAAAGATTGTTCTCTCTCTCTTGTCCTCCTCCCTCTCTGAGAAACACTCATCTTCATTTTTTTTCCTCTTATCAGTTATCTGAACTCTGGCTGCTTTGGCCTTTCTAGGCTCTCATCTCAATCTCCTCAACTCAGGGAGACTACCTATACTTTGACATTATTGTCCAATAGAGTTTCATTCATTGGTTCTTTACCCACCGTGGAAAAGTTCTCATTTAATTCCTCTATGTTTCCAATATCCTCTTTTCTCTTCTGACCCTTCCCTTTACATCTCCCTCTGTGTAACAGTGGAAATAACATTCCTCTCCTAATTTTTGGCATCATGATTTGGATTGTTTCCATGCAGATTGTCTTTCAGACTTCACTCAGGCCTTCTAGAACTTACTTTTCTAAACAAAGGCAGTTCTCTTCTTAAAAAAAAAGTGATTGTGTCAGATGTTAAGATAGTACATGTACCCAAGTTGTAGAATTAGACTGCTTGGCTTCAACTTTGACCCATTCTACCACTTACCACATTCTACCTCTAAATAACTTTAAACAGGCCATCTCCTGGTACATCAGTTTCATGTTCTGAAAACAGTTTCATATATGAATAAGATAATCATATATGAGTTGTTCTGAGAAAGGGACAAGATAATGTATTTTAAGTGCTTTGCAAAATGCCTGCCACATGGAAACTGTTCAAAAAATATAAGCCATATACGTTATATGTAATTCTGACAACAAATCTTCAAGGGATCTAGTTATTAAGTCTATTTTATAAATTAGGAAAATGAAGCACAGAAAGTTTGTTTGCCTAGGATTAAACAACCTATAAGTAGTAGAGCCTAAATATGACCTTACCTGTTCTTAAACATTTAAAGATGCTGTTATTGTTACTGACCCTCATTCTGAGTATATCTTACTCTTCCAACAATTACAATCAGAAATGATACCAATCTTTCTTAAAGCAATCAAATGATAAGGTAAATTATTCCACAATAGTGCTACGGTATTGGTGAGGGACCTGTCTCTGCTGCCAATCTAGGCTTGAGGCCCACTAAGGTCCCTCCAAGTCTAGTTTTACAGTGAGATACTAATTCATACCTATGACAATGGCTAAAATTAAAAAACACTGACAATACCATTTTCTGGAGAGATACAGAGCAACTGGAATACTCATACACTGTTGGTGGGAGTGTAATTTAATACAACCACTTTGTGAAGAAGTTTGGCCGTTATTTAGCAAGTTCAACATACATTTACCATATGAGCCAGCAATTCTACTCCTAAGTATTTACCCCTAAAAATTAAAACTTACATCCACAAAACAGCATGTGTGCTAATGTTCATAGCAGTTTTACTCATTCCAGTCAAACACTAAAAAGTGCTCAAATGCCCATCAATACATGAATGGATAAATAAATGATGATATATTTACGCAACGGAAACCTACCGAGCAGTAGAAAGAAACAACTATTAGACACACATTAACATGAATAAGTTTCAAAGTAAATATGCTTAGTGAAAGAAGGTGAGCACACAAAAGTGTAGGTATGGTATGATTCCATTTCAATGAAGCTGTAAACCAGACAAAATCAATTGACACTGAGAGATCAGTGGTGGCTTGGGGTGGGGTTGGGGAGTTTGAATGCAAAGGGACACAAGGGAATTTTCTATTTCTTGATTTTGATAATGATTAAATGAGTATACATTTCTCAAAATTTATCAAACTATACATTTAATATGTATGTATTTCACTAAGGTAAGCTATACCTGAATAAAGTTGATTCTTTAAAATACAATTTGTAAAATTTTCTACAAGATCAACATCCTGATTGGTCATACCATTTCAACATTTTTCACAGACCACCACTTAAAAATAATCTGTGCCCTTAGGGCCTTTGAATTTGCTGTTTTTCTTTGCCTGGAAAGCTCTTTCCAAAATATCAATAATAGCCATACATTTACTTCTTTGAGTTCTCTGTTCAATGTCATCTTATTAAAGTCACCTTCTGATGCCCCATCTGACATAGTTTACCTCCTTCCTACTCTCCATCAGTCTCTCTCCCTGCATCTGCCTGATTCTTCTTCATAGCTCTTATTACTCCTGACATAATATCTGTGTATTTATTTGTTTACTTCCTGCCTTCCTCCACTGCTTTATAAGGGCTGATACTTTGTTTCATTCACGCCTTTATCCTAAGATCCCCAAACAGTCTTACATACTAGGTGCTCAAAAAATACTTAATGACCAATTGCTAGCAAGTATGAAAGAATGCAATGGCAAAATTTATATATATTAGTCAACGGAGAAAGTCTGGTATCAATGGCTGTCGTGGCAAGACTGGTTAAAGCAAAAATTAGAGGCAATGGATTTAAAAGTATAGGAGAATATAGCAGTAGTCTTTAACCCTACCTGCAAATTACAACTACCTAGAGAGGTTTTAAATAAAACACTACTAATATCCACGTCCCACTAACAGAGAATCAAATTTAATTGGTCTGGAGTTGGGTCCAGACATTAACTTTTAAAAACTCTCCAGGTGATTTTAATGAGCAACCGATGGTGTAGAAGAACAATTTACCCTCCGTCTTTTGACTTTTTTGCTGAGGCATCTCTTCAATATCCTTATAGGCCAAAAACTATGGCCACTTTCTTGGCTTCAAAAGTCAACACTCCCAGGCAAGCAGCAGGGTAGACTTATGATTCTAGGCATTTATATAGGTAACACATGTCTGTAAGTGTAGGTGTATGTATGTGTATATGTGCATGCGTACACGTGTGCACCCTAAGCATTTGACTCATGCTTTTGGGGTTGTTCAGAAAGACATGTAGTTAGATAATTTAATAATAATTTATTTAACAGCACATTTAATAATTTTGCCAGATTCCATGTCGTTTGTACGGCTTACGACCCTGATTGTTTAAGTATTAGAAGAAATAGCTTCCTGGGCCCCTTACTTCTCGGCTGGAACTCTAAAATCAAATGGCAGCTATGGGGGTGGCATTAGGTCTAGACTGTAATTTGCCTAGTGTGAAGAATGTTTCTGATATAACCTCCAGGTCAAGAGACCAATAAAATAGTCTAAAATAAAATTTCAATCTGAGGCTGGGCTGAGAAGTCAAAACCAGGCTTAAGGTGCAAGAATAAGGAACAGTGAAAAAAAGAAAGTAAGATCAAGCACATGAGTATGGAAAGCAAGATGAGAAACTGAAGCCACAGAGATACTTTGAGTGCTGTGATACGGACAACGCAAACTTAGCTCACACCTACTGCTTCATTGTATATGGAGGTGACCTACTTCTGTTACCACCACATTTACTCAGCCTGACTAGACAGCTTTGAAATCAAAATACAGAAGTGAAAGGAGAAAACCAAAAGAAAACCAAAACTCATCATCTAATTATTTTGTCTACATACTACTATGTATATTTGGGGCTTTTTTTTTTTTAAATATTAATAAGCAGGCTGTTTTAGCCTGCTATACTCTTTACTTCTTGGTTTACATTATTTAGAATTCAC